>NC_041016.1:36905333-36993075 GCF_004193775.1 Glycine soja | reverse complement strand
AGAGAGATGATCACCATGATGGTAGACACTCTGCCCAGTGTTCTACTATGAGAAGCTAGTGGGTTACATGCCGTCCAGCTTTGCGGATCTGGTGTTTGCCGGGGAAAGAATCGAGGTTGGATTGAAGAGAAGAAAGTTTGATCACGTTTCCTCCACAAACGTGAACGCCAAAAGAATCGGGGCAACAGGGGCAAAAAGGAAGGAAGGAGATGCCCATGCCGTCTCTTCAACACCCGCATGGGTCAAACCCCAGCAAACACCTCATGGTACCCATCAGTACGCGCAACATCACCCAAGCTTCTCGGCTCATGTTGGGAACGCCTCTAGTTCAACACCCGTGCAGCCTAAGGCACCCACCCAGAGGGAAGCTCCCCAAGTTCCAACTCCGAACGCGGCTCGACCGGCCGGTAATTCCAACACGACAAGGAACTTCCCTCCAAGGCCATTGCCGGAATTCACCCCGCTCCCGATGACGTACGAAGATCTTCTACCATCCCTCATCGCCAGTCATTTGGCCGTGGTAACTCCCGGAAGGGTCTTCGAACCCCCTTTCCCGAAGTGGTATGACCCTAATGCAACTTGCAAGTACCATGGGGGTGCCCCGGGGCATTCCATCGAAAAATGCTTGGCCCTTAAATACAAGGTCCAACATCTAATGGATGCCGGATGGCTGACTTTCCAAGAGGATCGGCCCAATGTGAGGACCAACCCGCTCGCCAATCATGGAGGGGGAGCAGTTAATGCAGTTGAATCCGATAGGCCCCACAGGTCTAAACCGTTGAGAGATGTGCAACCCCTAGGAGGTTTATCTTTGAGGCCCTACAAAAGGGAGGTGTAATTCCCCATAGTGGGTGTAAGGAGGATTCCTGTCTGCTACATCCCGGCGAGATGCATGACATGGAGACGTGTTTGGAAGTAGAGGAATTGTTACAACGGATGATAGACCAAGGTCGACTAGAAGTCGGCATTGAAAGAAAAGAAGAGCAGCATATATGCATGCAATCTACGGAGGGGAGTGGTGTTGCGAAGCCCAAACCCTTGGTGATATACTTCACTAAAAGTGCAGCCTCGCAAAAGCCCGGGCACCCTTAATGGCCAAACCTGTTCCTTTCCCGTACCAAAATAGTCACGCGGTCCCGTGGAGATATACACCTCCGGGGAAGAAGGAAGAAGAAGTCACTGACGTCAGCTCGCTGTCAGCTAAAGTAACAAATATCACGGGGCTGAGCGGTGTGACCCGTAGTGGTCGTGTGTTCGCACCTCCGGACCTACCAGTCCAACCCGCCGACGTCAAAGGAAAAGGAAAAGTGGTGGAGGAACAAGATGGCGAAGCACCCCACGCTTCGAGTAAAGATATGCCAGCAAAGGGCCCCCAGAGAAAAGGGATGGTAGAAAGGAGGTGTCGCTAGAGGAAGCCAGCGAGTTCCTTCGGATAATTCAGCAGAGCGAATTCAAGGTTATCGAACAGCTCAACAAAACCCCGGCTAGGGTCTCGCTGTTAGAGTTACTTATGAGCTCCGAGCCTCATCGGGCTCTGCTAGTAAAAGTGCTGAACGAGGCTCACGTGGCCCAAGATATTTCGGTAGAAGGTTTCGGAGGGCTGGTCAACAATATCACTGCCAACAACTATCTTGCCTTCGCCGAAGAAGAAATCCCCGCCGAGGGGAGAGGGCATAATAAGGCTTTACACGTATCAGTCAAGTGTATGGACCATATCGGGGCCAAGGTACTCATCGATAATGGTTCCAGTTTAAACGTGATGCCTAAGAGCACTTTGGACAAGTTACCATTCAATGCTTCCCATTTAAAACCAAGTTCAATGGTGGTTCGGGCCTTCGACGGCACTCGTCGAGAGGTTAGGGGAGAGATCGATCTCCCTGTACAGATAGGCCCTCACACCTGTCAAGTCACTTTCCAAATAATGGACATTAACCCACCCTACAGTTGCCTGTTGGGACGCCCTTGGATCCACTCAGTGGGAGTTGTGCCTTCTACACTCCACCAAAAGCTGAAATTCGTAGTGGAGGGGCACTTGGTCATCGTGTCAGGCGAGGAAGATATCTTGGTAAGCTGCCCATCCTCCATGCCTTATGTGGAAGCCGCAGAAGAATCGTTAGAAACCGCTTTCCAGTCTTTTGAGGTGGTCAGCATTTCCTCCGTGGACTCCCTCTTTGGGCAACCTTGTCTGTCCGATGCGGCGGTAATGATGGCCCGAGTTATGTTGGGGAACGGTTATGAAGCCGGGATGGGTTTAGGCAAAGACAATGGCGGCATAACTAGTCTGATAAAAACCCAAGGGAATCGTGGGAAGTATGGTTTAGGCTATAAGCCCACTCAGGCGGACATGAAAAGAAGCATCGCGGGAAGGAAGAACAGTGGTCAGAGCTCGCGCTGGAAACAAGAAAGTGAAGGAAACCCGCCCTGCCACATAAGTAGAAGCTTTATAAGTGCGGGTCTGGGAGACGAAGGTCAAGTGGTCGCGATATGTGAAGATGATGTTCCAAGTACTTTGGATTTGGTCCGACCATGCCCTCCTGACTTCCAGTTGGGAAATTGGCGGGTGGAGGAACGCCCCGGCGTTTACGCAACAAGCATAATGTAAACCTTTACGGTTTTAAAAGCTCTATAGTTGGGCCTAGGCTTTAGAGTTTTCATTTTGTTAAGGCTTTGTGTCTTTTGTCTTTGAATTTATAATACAAGGATCTTTCTTCATCTGTTCCTGGTCTCTACCCATTCTCATTCATTTGCATGTTTACTTCTTTTCTGAAACGGCAGATTCGATGACGAGTCCCCCGAAGGTACTAATACCTGGGACCCGTCTATCAACTTCGAGCAAGAAATGAACCAAACGGAAGATGAAGGAGATGAGGATGTGGGACTTCCTTCGGAACTAGAAAGAATGGTTGCCCATGAGGACCAAGAAATGGGGCCTCATCAAGAAGAAACAGAGCTAATAGACTTAGGAATTGGCAGTGGAAAGAGGGAAGTAAAGATAGGTACAGGCATTACCGCACCTATCCGTGAAGAATTAATAACCCTGCTAAAAGACTACCAAGACATCTTTGCTTGGTCATACCAAGATATGCCCGGTTTGAGTTCTGACATTGTGCAGCACCGATTGCCTCTAAATCCCGGGTGTTCCCCAGTAAAACAGAAATTGAGGAGGATGAAACCCGAAACGTCCTTGAAGATAAAAGAAGAAGTGAAGAAGCAGTTTGACGCTGGATTTCTGGCCGTCGCTCGGTATCCAGAATGGGTTGCCAACATCGTACCAGTTCCTAAAAAAGGTGGGAAAGTACGAATGTGTGTAGATTACCGGGACCTGAATCGGGCCAGTCCCAAGGACAATTTTCCGTTACCACACATCGATATCCTCGTAGATAACACGGCCAATTTCGCTTTATTTTCCTTCATGGATGGTTTCTCTGGTTACAATCAGATAAAGATGGCGCCCGAGGATATGGAAAAGACTACTTTCGTCACCCTGTGGGGAACGTTCTGTTACAAGGTGATGTCCTTTGGACTCAAGAACGCCGGGGCAACTTATCAATGGGCCATGGTAGCTTTGTTCCATGATATGATGCATCAAGAGATCGAGGTCTACGTGGACGACATAATTGCTAAATCTAAATCTGAGGAAGAACACCTTGTCAACCTGCGGAAGTTGTTCGAAAGGCTTAAGAAATATCAATTAAGGTTGAACCCCGCTAAGTGTACCTTTGGGGTCAAATCAGGGAAATTGCTTGGTTTCGTTGTAAGCCAGAAAGGGATAGAGGTAGACCCCGAAAAAGTGAAGGCTATCCTTGAGATGCCAGAACCCCGTACAGAGAGGCAAGTCCGAGGTTTCCTGGGGCGCTTGAATTATATTGCCAGATTCATATCGCAGCTCACCGCCATTTGCGAGCCGTTGTTTAAACTCTTGCGCAAAAACCAAACTGATCGGTGGAATGAGGATTGCCAAGAGGCTTTTGGAAGGATCAAAAAGTGCCTAATGAATCCTCCTGTGCTTATGCCACCAGTACCTGGAAGGCCTCTCATTTTGTACATGACAATCTTGGACGAGTCAATGGGGTGTATGCTGGGGCAACACGACGAATCCGGGAAGAAAGAGCGCGCTGTTTACTACCTAAGTAAGAAGTTCACGACCTGTGAGATTAATTACTCCTTGCTCGAAAGAACGTGTTGTGCTTTAGTATGGGCGTCCCATCGCCTAAGGCAGTACATGCTGAGCCATACTACCTGGTTGATATCCAAAATGGACCCGGTTAAGTACATCTTTGAAAAGCCAGCTCTCACAGGACGAATCGCCCGGTGGCAAGTCTTGCTATCTGAGTTTGATATAGTCTACGTCACCCAAAAGGCGATAAAAGGAAGCGCTTTGGCAGATTATTTGGCTCAACAGCCTCTTAACGACTACCAGCCCATGCATCCGGAATTCCCGGATGAGGACATCATGGCCTTGTTCGAGGAAAGGTTGGACGAAGATCGGGACAAATGGACTGTATGGTTTGACGGAGCGTCAAACATTCTAGGTCATGGCGTTGGGGCAGTGTTGATCTCTTCGGACAATCAATGTGTACCTTTCACAGCCAGGCTAGGATTCGACTGCACCAACAACATGGCCGAATATGAAGCATGTGCCCTAGCCGTCCAGGCAGCAATTGACGCCGATGTCAAACTACTCAAGGTGTACGGCGACTCAGCGTTGGTAATCCATCAGCTGAGAGGGGAATGGGAAACTAGAGATCCCAAGCTGATACCCTACAAAGCCTACATCAAGGAGTTGGCTGAGACTTTCGATGAGATCTCCTTCCATCATGTTCCCCGCGAGGAAAATCAAATGGCGGATGCACTTGCTACATTGGCATCTATGTTCCAGCTAACACCGCACGGGGACCTACCCTACATTGAATTTCAGTGTCGTGGCAAACCCGCACATTGTTGCCAAGTGGAAGAGGAACGGGACGGAAAGCCCTGGTATTACGACATCAAGCGATATGTCGAAAGCAAAGAATACCCGCCAGAGATTGCCGACAACGATAAAAGGACATTGAGGAGGTTGGCAGCCAGTTTCTTCATGAGCGGAGGCACACTGTATAAGAGGAATCACGACCTGACACTCCTGCGATGTGTGGATGCCAAGGAGGCAAATCACATGATCGAGGAAGTCCATGAGGGCTCGTTTGGAACGCACGCCAACGGGCATGCTATGGCCAGGAAGATCTTAAGAGCAGGTTATTACTGGCTTACCATGGAAAGTGATTGTTGTGTCCATGTGAGGAAGTGCCACAAATGTCAAGCATTCGCAGATAATGTCAATGCCCCACCACATCCTCTGAATGTCATGTCCGCCCCTTGGCCTTTCTCCATGTGGGGAATAGATGTCATCGGGGCCATTGAGCCCAAGGCCTCGAATGGTCATCGCTTCATCCTCGTAGCGATAGATTATTTCACCAAGTGGGTCGAGGCGGCTTCATATACCAATGTCACGAGGAATGTGGTGGTCAGGTTCATTAAGAAAGAGATCATCTGCCGATATGGTTTGCCAAGGAAGATTATCACGGACAACGGCACCAACCTGAATAATAAGATGATGGCAGAAATGTGCGAGGAGTTTAAAATCCAGCATCACAATTCCACGCCCTACCGACCAAAGATGAATGGAGCCGTGGAGGCGGCCAATAAGAATATCAAAAAGATTATCCAAAAGATGACCGTGTCATACAAGGATTGGCACGAGATGCTCCCATTCGCGTTACACGGTTACCGGACTTCAGTGCGAACGTCAACTGGGGCAACGCCGTTCTCATTGGTATATGGGGTGGAGGCGGTGTTACCGTTTGAGGTAGAAGTCCCGTCATTAAGGATCTTGGCAGAATCCGGGTTAAAGGAATCAGAGTGGGCTCAAACACGCTACGATCAGCTCAACCTCATTGAGGGTAAGCGCTTAACAGCCATGAGTCATGGGCGCTTATACCAGCAGAGAATGAAGAGTGCATTCGACAAGAAAGTACGCTTACGCAAGTTCCATGAGGGAGACCTTGTGCTAAAGAAAATGTCCCATGCTGTCAAGGACCATCGAGGGAAATGGGCCCCGAACTACGAAGGGCCTTTTGTCGTGAAGAGGGCTTTTTCCGGAGGAGCTTTGGTGCTTACCAACATGGATGGCGAAGAGCTACCTTCACCCGTGAACTCTGATGTCGTCAAACAATATTATGCTTAGAAGCTGGGGCAATTAAGGATGTCGCTGCATGTTCTTTATCTTTGGGCGTTTTCTGGATTTCCCCCAGGGATTTCCTGTCTGTTGTATCTCTCGTTACAATCTTTCAAAGAAATGAACGTGGATTCGAGGCTTTTAGTCCTCACGTTAGTTTCACACCTTGCATTAATTTGTGATCGCCTGAGCCCTTCCGCTCAGTTCATGGGATCCCCCAAGCGCTTAATTAGAATTGAACCTGAATCAACTTTCCCTAAATTTTCTGCGTTTGAAAACATTCATGCATACGCATACGCATTCGCATGTATATTGTTGTGGTAAAACAGGGGCAGGATCGCCTTGGGCTACCTTTTGGAGTGAAGACAAAACATGAACGGCAGAAACCAGTCAAGGTAGAGTAATGATGCGGCCAAGATTGGCCATGCCTGGTTATTTATTACTTGCAGGTGCTTAAGGATGAACGCAAGCGGGGATGGGGTCACGACCGACCGATCGTTACCTTTCTCTGTGCGAAACAAGCAGGGGATGTCGCTGCAAGGCAGCCCCGTATCCTTTGTATTTTGCAGCTTTCTTTTACTATTTGTTTGGGAAAAGAGTAATGATAAAATAAATAATCAACGCCTAATTCTGACCTAAGTAAGTTCAAGTTAGGCAAAATGCTAATCCCTGAGAAGGGAGGGGACATGGTTAATGTTCCCCTCAAAAAAAAAAAAAAAAAAAGGGGGGGGGGTGCAGGTTAGCTCGCCTGGGCGAGCTGAGCTCGCCTGGGCGAGCCACCTCTGCAACAAAATATAAGAATGACGAGAGGGGGGACGTTTTTGCATTCAAAAACTTCCCTTCCCCCCTTTCAAAAGCCATACCCACGGGATTGACGAGTTTGCAGCCCTAGGGTCATCCTTTTTCGCATTTTTTGATTCCATTTTGCGTTTTTGTTCATCACCAACAAGTAAGTATTCCATCCCTAAGCTTTCTAGCTTTTCATTGGTGTATTTTGATCTCCTTTTGGTGCTCTAAATTGTGGGAATGTGCTCAAATATATGGGGGGATTTTGATTTGTTTTCTTGCTTGATTAGGTTGAATTAGGGGTTTGTATGAGATGGCCCTAGGCCTATAATGCATTTTGAAGTAATGGGGCATGCCACATTGTCCCCGTTCTCTTGCTATTGACGCCTAAACGCGCGCCCACCAAGTGTTCGGTGAAATGCCTCAATGGCATTAGCGCGTGATTTTTGTAGGGAAACAACCCATGGGGCAATTTGGTTTGCACATATTTTTGGGATATGCATTCATTTTCGAAAGAGCTAGAGTAATTGCCCCGCATGTGTCCTAGGCCTAGAAACTAAAATTTTATGCAAAAAGAATACAAAAGGAGGTGCATATTGGGTAAAGTTACCCTTTTTGGCCAGCAATCAGCTATGGGCCACACTATAATATTTTCCCTACGCCTAGATGTTTAGGAATTGTGCTCGTCATGAATGTGTAGGTTTAGAATAGGTAGCAAGATACCTTTGGCAATTTGCACTTTGGGTATGAATAGCAAAATACTTGAATGTATGTATATATAATTTTTGGTAGTCAAAATGTCTCACAAAAAATATATATAAATATGTTGCATGAAGAAAACATATTGCAAAAAAATATACCTTTTAAATTCGAATGCAATTTTAGTCAGCAAAGAAAGATATGCTTGAATTTGCGTATGGCTTTAGGTAGCAAAAACTTGAAAAAAAAGAGCATGAAATGTAGCACCTTATTGCGTAGGTAGTCAAGATTCATCATGAAGTTTGTATATGTATAGATATTAGAAATACCAAGATGAGCGCATGTGCAATTTTTGGTACCCCGAAATGCTTTGAGTATGCATGTGTAAATTTTGACAAGATGGCGTGTATGATGTAAATAACAAATACACTTTGGAAGTACATGTAAATAATCTAGGTAATGAAGCTACCTTGATTGTATATGGGTGCATTTTTCTTAGTTAATAGGATGTCTTGTGCAAGTGAATGTTCGTAGGGAAATATGCGCATAAGCTTGCTCTAAATTTACATTGATGTTTGTATTGATGGGAGGAGGTTACATGCCATTTTTGCTTTAAGAGTAACGTCCCACTGGTAAAACTAACTTTCCAAATGTTTGCCTTCGCAGGAATGGCCCCGAGGAAGCTTGCCTCAAAGAGGTCCAGGAAGGACAAGGCGGCCGAAGGAACTAGTTCCGCCCCGGAGTACGACAGTCACCGCTTTAGGAGCGTTGTACACCAACAGCGCTTCGAAGCCATCAAGGGATGGTCGTTTCTCCGGGAGCGACGCGTCCAGCTCAGGGACGACGAGTATACTGATTTTCAGGAGGAAATAGGGCGCCGGCGGTGGGCACCACTGGTTACTCCTATGGCCAAGTTTGATCCAGAAATAGTCCTTGAATTTTATGCCAATGCTTGGCCAACAGAGGAGGGCGTGCGTGACATGAGATCCTGGGTTAGGGGTCAGTGGATCCCGTTCGATGCCGACGCTATCAGCCAGCTCCTGGGATATCCGATGGTGTTGGAAGAGGGCCAGGAATGCGAGTATGGCCAGAGGAGGAACCGGTCTGATGGGTTCGATGAGGAGGCCATCGCCCAGCTGCTATGTATACCGGGGCAGGATTTTGCCCGGACTGCTGCAGGGAGGCGAGTGCGAATCATGCGCACCAATATGACCACCCTGACCCAGATATGGATGACGTTGCTCCTCAGCAACATCCTGCCCACCGATCATAATTCCGACCTCCCCATGCCTAAGTGCCAGCTGGTGTACGCTATCCTGACACGGATGAGCATCCATGTGGCTCAGTTGATCGCTGATGCCATATATATTTTTGCAGGTATGGCGCCCACTAGGCACCCTTTGGACCCAGATAAGTCCAACAGGGCCCTGGGATTCCCCGCACTGGTCACAGGACTCTGCCAGTCGTTCGGAGTCCCCGTTGCACCTACCAAGGTGATTCAGCCGCCCATCACCCGGGCTTTTATTGAGAAGTACTGTACCCAGAGACAGGCTCAGGGTGATGCTCCACAGGCCGCAGGCGCGCCCCCACCACCTCATCAGGCTGGCCAGGCTGGGGCATTTGACATGGAGCAGTATTTACGGCATTTGGTTCGCCAGCAGGCGGCCAACCACCGAGCACATGTACGGACCCATGATTGTCTGTACCAGATGAGCCTTAGCATGCAGAGCCAGGGCTTCGCTCCTTTTTCATGCCCTACTCCAGACCAGTTCAGGGCAGAGGTTGCATGGCCCGGAGATTGGCCCGAGGCCCAAGCAGGAGAGGCACCCCCAGAAGCTCCCGGCGACGGAGAAGAAGCCCACGAGGATGAGGAGATGGCTGATTTGCTTGACTTCTTGGGAGGGAGTGGAGACACGTGACTGGGAGATCCCCAGATTCATGTTTTCTTTCATATTTCTTTTGTCATTTTTATTCTATGTTATTATTTTGACTTGAGAGACTAACGTTTGTTTTTGTTGTTTCGATTGTCATTTGTACAGCGCATACATTTTGTTTAGATTGGTGCGTTAGTATTTATATATCATTACTATCGATGATGTTTGAAATTCTGGAACCGTGTAGAGTTCTTCGTTTAGGAACATCGTCCAAAAGTATATATGTAAAATAAACAAAAAAATCATGATAAAAATAAAAATAGAAAAGGAAAGAAAATGAAGTAGAAAAGGAAAGAAAATGAAATAGAAAAGGAAAGAAAATGAAATAGAAAAGAAAAGAAAGTGAAAAGAAAAAGAGAGCAAATAAGAAAAAAAAGAAGGCAAGTAAGGAAAAAGGTGGAAAAAGAGAAAATAAGTTGTCTAGCTAAAAAACGACATGCTTTTGAAAAGAGACGATTTCCAACTTTTCTTTGAAAAAATTCATTGATCATAACCAATTTTTGGAAAATGTGTCTACACCTGAAGGGTGAATGCTGTGAAGATTTTCCCAGACGCCCGAAATGGACTCGGATGAATGCACAAATTGATAAAAGAACATATTTTGGAAACGTTGGGTTGACTAAAATAGAGGAAATGAATCCTGAACCCTAGCATCACATGACCATAAAGATTTGACACTTGAGTGTCCGCATAGGTGCATGCATGACCAGTTTTGCATAAAGTTTCCAAATCATCATTTTTGCATTTGTGTCATGGAAATAATGTGGGGCATCCCTTTTTATCCTTGAACCAAACCAAACCCTGACATGTATCATGTCTAGCCATTCTACAAACCTTGAGCCAAAATCCTGACTCACCATAATCCTTACCCTCGGAAGCAAAAAGAAAAGAAAGGAAATTCCCAATCAAAGAGTGGGAGAAAGCAAAAAGAAAAGAAAGGAAATTCCCAATCAAAGAGTGGGAGAAAGCAAAAAGAGAAGAAAGAAAATTTCCAATCAAAGAGTGGGAGAAAGAAAAAAAAAAGAAAAGAAAGAAAATTCCCAACCAAAGAATGGGAGAAAGTAAAAAAGGAAGGAAAGAAAGTTCTTGATCAAAGAACTAGAAGAAATGTGCAGAAAGGTCTTTTGACCGGACAATATCTGAACAATACAGAATTGTCACCAAATGAACAAAAAAGGAAGGAAAGGAAACCACGACCTAAAATGGTCTTCTCCCTTTAATTACCAACCAAAATCCCGTGCGCTAGCGACCCTTTTTTTTTTTCTCTCGCCCCGCACTAAACAAAAAAACAGAAAAAGAAAAAGCCAAAAACACACAAAAACCGAAAGAAGAAACCACCAAAAGAACCCATTCCCAAGGGAAGCCCTATTGATCCATGATCACGCATGTAATTTTTGATTTGATGGGAAATAATTTGCAAAGTCAAGTCATGACATATCTATGGTTCGGAATTAGGATGAAACACTTACCTGTGCGAGATTGATACACTTTGAGTGGATTTCTTCTATTTTTGTCGAACCCAGTGTTTCCTCTAAATGGTCATTTAGAAACGAAATGCTAACATCCAAGATCTCATTTAGGGTTATGGGGGATCCCATCAGCAGACTCTCCTTCCCTGGTAGACGCATTGTTTGTCACTCAAAAAAGCATATGCTGCTCTAAATCAGTTGGAATATTTGTCTCTTTGCTAAAGCATGTTTGCATTTTAGTGGAGAAAGCACCGACACTTTTTTAAAGTCTCACAAGTTATCCAGAACTACGTAGGTCTGAGTTCCTCATTGGAGGATACGTAGGAGCAAGAGCCTCGCTTTTGTCGACCACACCGCCTTTTGTCGCCATAACTCAAGAGCTGGTAGCCCGCGGAGACACCTTACGGTTATCCGCACCTCGTCATTCAGTGACCCCAAGTGTGATTGACGAGCAGAGGCCAATGTGGTCATCTGCGCCCTTTCCGGAGATGTCAGCATTTTCCGATGGAGACTTTTCAAGTCTCACAAGTTATCCAGAACTAAGTAGGTCTGAGTTCCTCATTGGAGGATACGTAGGAGCAAGAGCTTTGCTTTTGTCGGCCGCCCCATAATCTTTGTCATACTGACCCTGAGGTCATGTGACGCGCACCCTTTTGTCATCCAGAGGCGGCGGGCCCGATGACAAGCAGAGACCAAGTTTGGTCATTCTGCACCCATGATACGCGGAGATACCTTACGGTTATCCGCACCCCTTTTCCATTCAGACACAGTCGTGTCCGTTGGCACGCAGAGACCAAGTTTGGTCATTCTGCACACATGATACGCGGAGATACCTTACGGTTATCCGCACCCCTTTGTCATCCAGAGGCGGCGGGCCCGATGACAAGCAGAGACCAAGTTTGGTCATTCTGCACCCATGATACGCGGAGATACCTTACGGTTATCCGCACCCCTTTGCCATTCAGACACAGTCGTGTCCGTTGGCACGCAGAGACCAAGTTTGGTCATTCTGCACACATGATACGCGGAGATACCTTACAGTTATCCGCACCCCTTTGCCATTCAGACACAGTCGTGTCCGTTGGCACGCAGAGACCAAGTTTGGTCATTCTGCACACATGATACGCGGAGATACCTTACGGTTATCCGCACCCCTTTGCCATTCAGACACAGTCGTGTCCGTTGGCACGCAGAGACCAAGTTTGGTCATTCTGCACACATGATACGCGGAGATACCTTACGGTTATCCGCACCCCTTTGCCATTCAGACACAGTCGTGTCCGTTGGCACGCAGAGACCAAGTTTGGTCATTCTGCACACATGATACGCGGAGATACCTTACGGTTATCCGCACCCCTTTGCCATTCAGACACAGTCGTGTCCGTTGGCACGCAGAGACCAAGTTTGGTCATTCTGCACACATGATACGCGGAGATACCTTACGGTTATCCGCACCCCTTTGCCATTCAGACACAGTCGTGTCCGTTGGCACGCAGAGACCAAGTTTGGTCATTCTGCACCCATGATACGCGGAGATACCTTATGGTTATTCGCACCCATTCTTTTGCTATCTGTAAGACAGAACGCTTGATAGCATGCAGGGGCTGACACAGTCTTCTGCACCTTTTGTTCCTCCGGGAACAACAAAGTCATTTACATGCGGAAATTTCATGGTCGCCCGCGACTCTCGTCAACCGAGAGGAGCGAAATTAGTGTCATACACTGATTTTCGGGGACCTTTGCTTGATGACATGCGACCATTCTTTGGTCCTTGTGAGGTGCTTGGCACCCATCATTAGGCAATTTGTGAAATTCTGGGAACAACAAGTCATTTGCATGTGGAGATTTTATGGTCACCCGCGACTCTCGTCAAATCGAGAGGGACGAAATTAGTGTCTTATCTTTACTTTTCTTTTATCTTCAATAAAAGACAAGTAAAGAGGGGCAACTGTCATACCCTAATTTCGTCCGGGGACCTTTGCTTGATGACATGCGACCATTCTTTGGTCCTTGTGAGGTGCTTGGCACCCATCATTAGGCAATTTATGAAATTCCAGGACATGCCGAAAAACCAAAAAAATGTTGATGCACAATCCGTAAGTTTCCGTGACACATCGGAAATCAAAAGGAAGCATCGTTGCATAATTAAGTGAGGTTCCGTAACATTCCGTAAGTCAAAAAGGGGATGATTATGTAATCCGCAAGGTTCCGTAACATTACGGAAAGAAAACAAGTATCGTTACGAAATTCGTAAGTTTCCGTAACTTTACGAAAAAAGAATCACCAAAAAAACAGCAGAGGGGGTGTACTTAGTAAAAATGGGGGTGCAAATAGCACCCAGGCCCATTTGGGCCCTCCAGAAGATTCCTCCAGAAGGCGGTTGCTTCTGGAGGAAGCAACCCTGCTCGCCTGGGCGAGCTGGGCGGCAACCACCTCCCCTATTTTGCTATAAATAGGGGAGGAATGCAAGAAGAAAAGGGATCCCAACCCCTTAGGCTCTTCTCTCTCTTTGGAATTTGCTTGGAAAAATTGTTTCCGTGAAGAAAATCTAAGCCGAGGCGCTTCCGAAACGTTTCCGTAACGTTTTCCGTGAGGAATCTCGCAAAGGTTTCAACCGTTCTTCGACGTTCTTCATTCGTTCTTCATCGTTCTTCGATCTTCAACGGGTAAGTACCTCGAACCAAGCTTTTCGATTCATTCTATGTACCCGTAGTGGTCCACATTGTGTTTCGTGCATTTCTATTCTCGTTTTGTTTACTTTTTATACCCCCTGTTGACGTACTTAAGCCATTTTACTTAAGTCATTTCTCGCTTAACTTAAAAATAAAATAAATTTCCACCGAACGTTTGAATTGTATTATCCATTAACTTCGGTTAAAATCAATTCCGACCGTTCGGTCACGCCGTAACCACGTTGGAAATCAAAAAGAGGTAAAAAATAATATAATAATCAAAAATATCTTTTTAGTAAAATAAAGCGGAAAATCAATCGGACGTTTTCTCTTTGGGATTTCTCATTCTTAATCGAATTGATTAATAACTAAAGTGAAATTAAGGCTAAAATCAACTCGCCTAGTCAAGCTCGTCCACAAAAATAGGCTTTTGAAGTTTGTCATTTCAATTTCTCACTAAGTAAAATGGATCATTTTTAAGGTCCAACACCTTAAAATGATCACCTCTTAAAATAAAAAAGAATCACTTGATAAGAAAGAACTACGTAGGTCTGAGTTCCTCATTGAGGATACGTAGGAGCAAAAGCCCCGCTTTTGTCGACCACCCCAAGAGATCGTTAATGGTCCGATCCCTTAACGTTTCTCTCCTTTCAAAAATAAGAGATCGTTAATGGTCCAATGCCTTAACGTTTCTCTCCTTTCAAAAACAAGAGATCGTTAATGGTCCAACGCCTTAACGTTTCTCATCTTCCAAAATCAAAAGACCGTTTAATGGTCCAACACCTTAAATGACCTTTTGTTCAATAAAAACATATTTTGCAAAAAAGACAAAAACAACTTAACCAAACACTTTGTTCCGAAAGAACTACGTAGGTCTGATTTTCTCATCCCAAATTGAGGAATACGTAGGAGCAAAGGGAAACACCCTTGTCGACCATAAAAAAGAAAAAATATAAAAAGGGTATAAAGGATATAAGAACATAAAAGGGAACATAAAAATCAAAGCCATGTTTGCACATTCGATTAAAGGCTGTCGTCCCTTGGGACGGGCGTGTGGGGTGCTAATACCTTCCCCGTGCGTAAATACAACTCCCGAACCTTTCACTAAAAAGTTCGTAGATCGCGTCTTTTCCGGTTTTTCCGACGTTTTCCTCAAATAAACGTTGGTGGCGACTCCGCGCGTATTCCTTTCGTGGAACACGCATCCCGCGAGTCTCGCGTCGCCCTCCCGTCGAAGGGTAGGTTGCGACAGTTGGCGACTCCACTGGGGACTGTTTTTTGAGAGTTAGGCCATTTTTTTGTGCAATGTTTTACCGTGACTTACCCCTTGTTGGTTTCCTTTCATTATGTTCTTGTGTATATAAACTATTTGTTGCTTTTAGTGTGTTTTAGAATGTATGCATGAGGTAAATATTTATTCATTTGATGCACACAAACACTAACACTTTTTGCACACACTGTGAGTGAAAAAGGGCCCTATACCCGGGTTCATGGGAACATAAGGAGTGGAGGTGAATCTGTGATCATGCTAGGTCTCCGACTTGCTTGATTACAGTGAACCCTCATCTAGAGCTTTTCTCTTTGAAAACTTATTGTTGCTAGTAGTCCCTACTGCTGCAATATGTTCTTCAAAGGGGATGATACCTCTAGAAACCATCAAGAGAGATATAACTACCTTGGGGTTTATTGCTAAAAGCCTAGTTAGTTCTCTCCCTTATAGGTCCCTTAAATAGGGGCACGGAGCAAACACGCTGCGTGCCATCTTTCACACTGCCATGCATGAGTATCATATACCCTTTTGCTTATGTTCGGTAAATATTGTCATACTGTGTACATTCCCGCATTGTGTCTTTTGCATAGGCATTGCATATGGGTTCTTCTTGATCCCTACTGTAAACAAACCAACGGAGGGTCCGTGTCGCCTTCTTAAAAAAGTGCGTTGGGGCATTTTGCTACCCCTAGACGTCGTATCTAAGAAGGGGACGAATTCCCCGGACCCCCGCATTCCTAGATTGTATCTGTGTCATATGCATTCCATCATGCATTCATCCATTCCACCCATGAGATATCGGAGTTTTGATTTGCACCAGCTTTTATCTCACTTTAGTAAGCATGGGAACAAATCAAATCAGCAAGAGGTTCTACCAAGTCAAGGTCAAAAGCCCAGATACCACCAGCATCAAGGAATTAGGGCGGTTGATGGAACCCCTCCAAATGCAAGCCTTCCGCAAGACTTACGGAAAGATCTTAGAGTTGACCATAGCAGAGGTGTCCATAGAAGCCATTGCATCACTTACCCAATACTACGACCAGCCCTTGAGATGCTTCACATTCGGGGACTTCCAATTAGTACCAACCATTGAAGAATTTGAGGAAATTCTAGGATGTCCTCTCGGGGGAAGGAAACCATATCTTTCCTCCGGGTGTCTCCCCTCTTTGAGCAGAATTGCAACTGTGGTCAAGGATTCAGCCAGAGGTTTGGGCCGCATAAAACAGACTCGGAACGGCATAGCGGGCCTGCCACAGAAGTACCTAGAAGACAAGGCGAGGGGTATGGCCAATCAAGGAGACTGGGTCCCGTTTATGGATGTGTTAGCTTTGCTAATTTTTGGGGTCGTCCTCTTTCCAAACGTGGATGGTTTGATAGACCTAGCAGCAATCGACGCTTTCCTTGCCTACCACCATAGCAAGGAAAGTCCGGTGGTAGCTGTCTTGGCAGATCTATTTGACACATTTGACCGAAGGTGCGAAAAGAGTAGCGCACGGATCATCTGTTGCTTACCCGCCCTCTGTGTTTGGTTGGTTTCACACTTGTTCCAACAAGACACAAGACATCCATGTCCGCTCCTGAGCCATCGCTCATGTACTGAAAAGAGGAGAATAGATTGGGACCAGCTCTTGGCCGGGATAGGAGGTAGAACAATCAGTTGGTTCCCCCGATGGAAGGAAGGAAAAGAAGGAGTCCTTTTCTCATGTGGAAGATACCCAAACATTCCGCTGGTAGGAACGAGGGGTTGTATTAACTACAATCCCGCACTCGCTATAAGACAACTAGGGTACCCCATGAGGGGAGCACCGACGGAAGAAAGCATGTCTCCTTTCCTTGTGAGGGATTTCGGCGCACAAAATTCCAAGACTATACCAAGAATCCATAAGGCATGGGAAACCCCGTTAAGGAAAGATCAAGAGCTTAGAGGCATTCGTAATGGCATCATTGGTGGGTACCACGAATGGCTGAAAGTTCGCATACGAGGTTTAGATTGGCTCACCAAGTTAAAAGTCGTCAGTGAAGAGAATTTTGAAGCACCGGAAGAGGACGAAGAAGTCCAAGCTCTCAAAAGCGAGTTAGGAAAGGCAAAACTTGCCAAGGAGAAGTTCAAGTTGGCCGCTACACACGTTCGGAAGGAGTGTGCCGGGTTACGGGAAGAGAATGCAATTACCGCAAGAGCCCTTGAACAAGAGACCAAGAGGGCTCGCAAGGAAGAGTATGGCCGGAACAAATTTCGCGGAGCGCTATGGGGTAGCAATAATGAACTCAAGTTGCGAAGGGAAGAAAGGGACCAGTCGCGAGCACATAGCATGGTTCTGAAAGAGGAGTTGATTGCTTGTTCAAGGTCCAAAAGAAGCTTGTCTCAGCGTCTATGCGAGACGGAGACCAACATGTTAGCTATCATCGCCAAGTACGAAGAAGAGTTAGGTCTAGCCACGGCCCACGAGCATAGAATCGCGGATGAGTATGCTCAAGTATATGCGGAAAAAGAGGCTAGAGGAAGGGTGATCGACTCTTTACACCAAGAGGCAACCATGTGGATGGAGCGGTTTGCTCTTACCTTGAACGGGAGTCAAGAACTTCCCCGATTGTTAGCCAAGGCCAAGGCGATGGCAGACACCTACTCCGCCCTAGTGGACGTAGTGGTGGAAGAAACTTCCTTACTCCCCCCTACTCTTCCTCCACCATGACTTAGGGAGTTTTTCTTTTCCTATCTCCTTCTTTGCTTTTATTATACTTGTCTGATTCTCTTTTAATGATTTAATTGTTTTTAATCTTTTAATTGTGCTACATTGAGGACAATGTGTTGTTTAAGTATGGGGGGGGGGGGCAGTGTTCTTTGGTTTTGCTAGTTTTGTTGGTTTTGTTAATTTGTTAGTTGTGTTAATTTGTTAATGTTGCTAGTTTCGTCGGATTTTTAGTTTAATATTTTGGGTCAATTTTGTATGCATGTACGACTTTGCATGTTTTTCTTTGAATTATAGGATATGTTCAAGAAATGGGTAATTGTTTTGAAAATAAAAGTTCTTGACACTTTGTGACTTGAAATCCTTGATTCTCCTCTACATGTCATGATAGTTTTGAAAGCTCAATTTGAAAGTGATGAGTTTACCTTTGTGAGAATTTGAGCCATCCATCATCATAATCATTTGGTGTGTTTTGCCCCATTGATTGCTTGCATAATAGCCTTGGCTTGATTCTTGTTGATGCTTCCTAATTCACATGCATATTTGGAAATGATTGAGGCAATTTTGTTCTTATAAGCTTCTAGCCAAATGGACTTACCTTGAATTAATTCCTTTGATAGCCCTTTTGAGCCTTGTTTCCCTTTCCTTATTTTGAAGCTCACTACAAGCCTTAAATGAAAAACCATGATATCACCATATCCTTAAGGAATTTTGGAGCTTTGGAATTGTTTTGGGAATAAGTGTGGGGGGTTTTTGTTTCATTGGATAACTTGTTTTGTTGGCTAGGCTTCATGATGTATTTTGGGCCATACTTGATGTACATTGTATATTGGTTAAATGTTGGACATGCTGAATGAAATGTTGTTTCTCAAAGGCTATAGAGTTAAAAAAAAAAATCGAAAATGAAAATGAAAAGCAATAAAGTTGAGTGAATAAGATCTTAAATGGCAAAAGAATGATGAGACTCTTGGTTCTACTCTTTATGTTTAAATTTTATCTTTACTTCTTTTTATTTTCTTATTTTTTTTTTCTTATTATGCACTTATTCACCATTGCTCCTCTATTCCTTTGGGATTTAGCCTCTTATTCCATATTTTTCCATACCTTATCCTTGGCCCCATTACAACCTTAAAAGACCTTTTGATCCTCATGTGCTTGTGTTTATGGGTTGATTGTCAATTTTAGAATCTTGCCAAGTTTATGTGGTGTTTGTTTTCATGGGTGCTTTGAGGGTAAATAGTAGCCTAGACACTTGAGAGATAGAGCGTATATCTTGTGAGGCTTTATCACTTTTCATTCTTGAGCTGATTAACTATTTTGCCATGATTGGGTTGCTTGGATGATTTTCATGAATGTCTTGACTTTTCAGATCTCCTTATGTTAGATGTTACCCATTACTTTCATTCCTTGATGTTCATTGAGAAATATGTGAATGTTTTCATTTGTCTCTCTTTGATACCCTTGAATTTTGTGCTTTGTCTCATTTTGCCTAGGAGTGCAAAAGGCTATGTATGGGGGGTTTTGATGTGCCATCATTTTCTTCTATTTTCTAAACCCTTTTTGCACCATTTTAATTACTGATTGGTCTTAATTGTCAATTAATCAGGCAGTTTTATTATTTGGGCTCATTTAGCTAATTTGATATTTTTAATCTAATTTCAGGAATTAATGAAACATTGGGCTTAATCCGGATTTTGGTTATGGACTTGAAGAGGGAAAATTAAGCAGCGCTTACCTTAGTTAATTAGGAAATTTCGCAATTTTATTTTATGTTGTTCAGTGTTTATTTCGTTTTGGGCCAGAGTATTGTAATAGGGCCTAGTGACTTTGAGTGACTCTTTTTAAATAGTAGCCTTGGGATTCGTGCAAGGCATTCTGTTATGCTATTCATTATTCAGAGCTTTTGTTTTAGGGTTTTCGTTTTTCTGCTTAATGCTACTGTTCACGTAATGCAATTTTACGTTTTCTGTTTCTAATTACAATTTCGTTCTTGCTTCTTCTTCTACTCTCATTTACGTTTCTGTTTCATCTATGTTTCTGTTCATTTACGTTTTTGTTCATTTACGTTTCTGCTTCATTTACGTTTCTGCTTCATGTTTCATTTGCGTTTTCTGTTTGAATACATGGAAGGCTAGATTTTCTGGTGTTGTTTCCTTTTGAGGACGAAGCCCAACTCTCTTTGAGGTTTCACTTGTAATGTGGTTTCCTGGCAGTTTTCCCTTCACCAGTTATCCCAAATTCGTGAATATTAATCAGTGCACGCTTCGTGTTCGATTAATTGCCTCTGAGCCTAACTTGCGTTCATGCTTAATGGACGAAGGGCTAACTGGTGTATGTGGTGCCTAATCACGTATTGAAAACCCTAAGTTGATTTTCGCTTAGTAAATTGAAATAGGGTTGGATTAAGTGGTTGACTGTTAGGGACAAATTCTCCATAACCCAGGATAAGAGAATGGCTTCTGAATTAGAGGTAACAACCCGTTTTTAATATTAGTAGTTTTGTATTTCAGTTTACTTGTTCTGCTCTTTAATCACAAAACAAACAAACCCCCCCAATCGTTACTGTTACTTCAAGTATATTATGAACATTTGGTTTGTCACTGCTCGTTGGGAAACGACCTAGGATCACTTCCTAGTTACTGCATTTTCATGTTTATTTGATTCGAGTACGGCCTCGATCAATGGACCATGTTGAAAATCTAAATTGATTCAACCCCATGTCCTGCATAAAAATTCGCAATACTTCAACTATGCATCATTCACATGCATCCATGCCTTTCATTGGTTGCATTGTTCATTACATTCTTTCCTTGAAAAAAGAAAAACGAACTTAATCATTGTTATATAAAAAAAAAAGAACATGCTTTACGGTGCCTTTACCGAACCCGTGCTAGAGCTAGAGTAATGGGTAAAGTAAAGGAGGCGCAAGAGCAGATGAAGGCCGACATGGAGGCCATGAAAGAGCAAATGGCCACAATGATGGAGGCCATGATGAGCATGAAGAAGATAATGGAAGCCAATGTAGTTACAGTTGCCGCTACCAGCGCTATTGCTAAGGTGAACCCGATGCCCCCATCTGATCTCAAGCAAATGAATCATCCAACCTCAGATATGGTAGGCAAAGATTTGGGAAGTATGGGCGGCCCCCCCATTATGCGCAAATTCAAAACAAGCATGCCTTCCCACCATATGGCCTGCCTCCCAACTGTACACCACCCAATGTGGCGTACACTCACAGTGAGAATGTCAATAAATGCACTCCTATACCCATTGAGAGCCAACAACCCCAAACTGATCATGCACATGTCTCTTAAACCGTGGGGGAGACACATGAAATTCCCCACCACAATCTAGTCGACTTCGAGCCTTGCCTCGGATATGCCACTGGAGGGCAAGCAGTTGGTGGTATACCCATTCCAAACACTTTGGAGGGCCCTCAGTTTCGCCCACAACCACAACCCTTGCATTTTGCGGTGGGAAGAGCCCCTCCTGCTATGGCTGAAAAGGGAAAGTTGGATCATATAGAGGAAAGGATCAAGGACATTAAAGGGGGCAAAGATTGTGCCTTTGCTAACCTAGAAGAGTTGTTCCTAGTACCCAAACATGGTCATTCCCAAGTTCAAGGTGTCGGACTTTGACAAGTACAAGGGGACTACTTGCTCCAAGAACCATCTAAAGATGTATTATTGGAAGATGGGGGCATACGCAAAAGATGAGAAGCTACTGATACATTTTTCCTAAGAAAGTCTTACTAGGACAACTGTCACCTGGTATACTAACTTAGGAACCTTCCTGAGTCCATTCTTGGAAGGACCTAATGGTTGCCTTCGTTAGGTAGTGTCAGTACAATTCTGATATGGCTCCGGATAGGATGCAACTACAGAACATGTGCAAAATGGGGGCACGAATCTTTCAAAGAATACGCCCAGAGATGGAGAGACTTGGCAACTCAAGTAGCGCCCCCAATAACAGAGAAAGAGATTATTACAATGATAGTAGACACGCTACAGGTGTTCTACTATGAAAAAAGGTGGGTTACGCACCTTCAAGTTTTACAGATTTGGTCTCCGCCAGCGAAAAGATCGAAGTGGGTCTGAAAAGAGGCAAATTTAATCATCCTGCTTTGATGAATGAGAAAACTGGGGCAAATGAAGAGGGTGAGGATGAGGGAGAAACCCATGATGTGACTGCCATTCCTATACAGCCAAGTTTCCCACCAACCCAACAATGTCATTACTTAGCCAATAACAACCATTCTCCTTATCCACCAAGGCCATCCTTAAATCAACCACAAAACCCACCTACCACACAACCAATGCCCAAACACCACCCTTAGCGAAAACCAAAAAGGAATTTTGCAGTAAAAAGCCTGTAGGATTCACCCCAAATTTCGGTGTCCTATGCTAACTTGCTCCATTATCTACTTGATACTGCAATGGTAGCCATAACCCCTACTAGGTTTCCTCAACCTCCATTTTTCTGAGGATACGACTCGAACGCAATGTGTGCTTATCATGGAGGAGCCCCAGGGCATTCCATTGAGCATTGTATGACCCTGAAGCGTAAGGTGCAAAGTCTAATTGATGCGGGCTGGCTGAAATTTGAGGAGAATCGCGTATGAGTCCTGACATTGACGTGCGACACCACACATGGGGCAATTTTGAAGGCTGTTGTTAGGTGTCTCTGATGACTCATCAGGATTTCCAAGTTTATGCCATTATTGTAAACCACAGTTACAATGGTAAAATGAATGAATTTGACGTCCTTGTCTCTCTCATCCTTTCACAAACACATCTTTGCTTATTCAACTTCCACCGGAATGTGAGTGTAAGCCATTGGTTTGTTTGCTCAAAGCGACCTGCGCTCCTGAGTGTTAACTTCCAAGACCGTTCAATCAGAGATTACTCGTCCTGCACGTTGGTGGGGTGCCGTAAACAACAAGTAAATAAAAAAAGTTCAAAAAGAAAAAAAAACATTTGATTTACTGTGTTTTCAAGTAAAAATATAGACATTCATGTGACCTCATTTTATCATTCCAGAAATTTTGTCTTTTTAGAGAGAAGTGAGTTATCAAGAATAGGAGTCATTTGACTTAATCCGTCGATTGAAAAAAATCCTTCAATTATTTCTCGAGAATCAATCGCTTCTTTCGTTCTTCCTTGCTACAAGGTTGTGAAAACAAGACAACGATTGATACCTCAAAGCCCTACACTGGGGCAATGAGGGGCATCGTGCATGAACCTTAAGTGAACCTAGGGACAGATTAGAAGTTCTCACCCAATAGGTTCCCAGCTACAAGGTTTCATGACAAAAGATAAAAAAATTGGTACCTCAAAGCCTTACACTGGGGCAATGAGGGGCACCGTGCATGAGCCTTAAGTAAACCTAGGGGCTAATTAGAAGTTCTCACCCAATAGGTTCCCAGCTACAAGGTCATGACAAAAGATAAAAATTGGTACCTCAAAGCCTTACACTGGAGCAATGAGGGGCATCGTGCATGAGCCTCAAGTGAACATAGGGGCAGATCAAAAGTTCTCACCCGTCGATGTTTTTAAGCAAAAAAAAAGGGGGGGACAAACCCTGGAATTTCAATGGATTGCTTAAACATCAAATCACTCCATTGTCGTCACTCCAAAATGGTCAAGTGACTAAATCAAACAGAACATACGCTCTGAGGGAGTTCCCGGAGAGATTTGTAAAAGATAGGATGAGGTTGCATGGACTATCACCTCTTTCAAAAGGACAGTCAATCTGTGTTTTCCAAAAAAATTAAATCAAAATCAAAATCACAAAACAGGGAAAGAATGTTATGAACATTGTACAACTTTCCATTATATTGCATTGTTTCATATGAAGTCCGCATTTACCAAATTTCACGACAAAGGTTGCATACATCTGCATCCCTAAAAATCATGTTAACTGCATAGATTTCCTACATCTAATATCCAATCGTGTGGATTTGGGATGACCGACCCTCTCGATGAGTCGATCTCTTGCTTTCTCCCAAGGGTGAACCCTTGGGTACTAGTACCTATCGCCTTCAGAGGGCCGCATGCCCTCGCCATTAGAGGACTACACGTCCTCGCCATCAGAGGGCTACACGCCCTCGCCTTTAGAGGACCAAACATCCTCATCTTCAGAGGACTACACGTCCTCATCTTCAGAGGACTACACGTCCTCGCCTTCAGAGGGCTACACGTCCTCGCCTTCAGAGGACCAAACATCCTCCTCTTCCGAGGACCAAACATCCTCATCTTCAGAGGACCAAACATCCTCATCTTCAGAGGACTACACGTCCTCGCCTTCAGAGGGCTACACACTCTCGCCTTTAGAGGGCTACACGCTCTCGCCTTCAGAGGACTACACATCCTCCATTTTAGAGGAGTACACGTCCTCGCCGTCAGAGGGCTACACACTCTTGCCGTTAGAGGGCTACACGCTCTCGCCTTCAGTGGGCTCCACATCCGCACCTTAAGAGAATTTAAGGTCCTCTGCCCTTAATGCTTAACCGAGACTTGCGCTCCCGGTTAAGGGGCCAGTAGTTTCCTTTTATCAACTTTGGGGCCACCCCCTGATCCTGGAGGAGGGCCAACTATGCGAGCACAACCAGAGAGGGAGGCTATCACGCAGCTACTATGCATACCGGGGCAAGATTTCACCCGTGCCGTTGCAAAAAGACGAGTGTGGATCATGCTCACCAACATGACCACTCTTACACAGATATAAATGACGTTGCTACTTAGCAACATTCTGCCCAGCGACCGCAATGCCAATCTCCCCCAGTGAAAGTATCGGTTGGTTTGTGCCGTCACGACATAGGTAAGTATGCATATGGCTAAACTGATTTCTGATGCCATCCACTATTTGCAGGGATCGTGCCCACAAGGCACCCAGTGGACCCGGAGGAGTCCGACAAGGCCCTGGGGTTTTCAGCTTTGGTTACGTGGCTTAACTGATTTCTAATGCCATCTACTATTTGCAGGGGTTGCGCCCACAAGACACCCAGTGGACCCGGAGAAGTCCAACAGGGCCCTGGGGTTTCCAGCTTTGCTTACGGGCCTCTATCAGTCCTACAGTCATGCCATCACGACATAGGTAAGTATGCATATAGTTCAAACTGATTTCTGATGTCATCCATTGTTTGCAGGGATCGCGCCCGCAGGACACCTTGTGGACCCAAAGAAGTCCAACAGGGCCCTGGGGCTTCCAGCTCTGATTACGGGCCTTTGTCAGTTCTATGGAGTGCCCGTCATCCCCAGCAAGATCATCAGGCCTCCTACTAACCGAGCTTTCATCAAGAAGTATTGCGCCCCCAGACAGGCAGAGGGCAAGACACCACAACAGCCTGGGGATGGCCAGCAACAAGCAACAAATGCATCGCCGCCACCTCAAGAGCCCCTCAGCTCATCCACAAAAAGGTTAGAGTATTGCCTACGACACATGGTCGACCAATAGGTGACCAAGTCCAAAGCCAAAGCTAAGCAAAAGTACTAGGTCCGTGACCGACAAGTCATCAGGCGTCCAGTTCAAGACGTTAAAGAAGCGCTACTAGGAGGCAACCTAGTACCTTTTAAATCTCTGCTTGTAATTTGATCACCTTTGTTTCTCTAGTCGTAGTAGGACACACCTAGTTGCTCAGGATCTTGGTAATTTAAATAAAACAAGCACAAGCTCGGAAGGTAGTCATACCTCACAAAATTTATATATATATATATGTATGATTAGGTAGAAAGATACCTTGGATATGCATGTATGTAACAAAAAATACTTCACAAAATATGTGTATATATATATATATATATATATATATGTATGTTTAGGTAGCAAGATACCTTGGATATGCATGTATGTAGCAAAAAATACTTTACAAAAGATATATATGTATGTTTAGGTAGGAAGATACCTTGGATATGCATGTATATAGCAAAAATACCTCACAAAACATATATATGTATGTTTAGGTAGCAAGATACCTTGGATATGCATGTATATAGCAAAAATACCTCACAAAAATATACACATGTTTAGGTAGCAAAATACCTCATAAAAAAATGGGAAAAAACAAAAACAAACAAGAAAAAGAAATAAACAAATGATAAAAAAAAAGATAAAAGAGAAAAATAAGTTGTCTAGCTAAAAAACCAACATGCTTTTGAATAGAGATGACTTCTAGCTTTTCTTTGAAAAAAATCACTGATCATAACCAGTTTTTGAAAAAAAATGTGTGTACACATTTGAAGGGTGAACGTTGTGAAAATTTTCCTGAACACCCAAAATAGACTAGGATGAATGCACAAATTGATAAAAGAACATATTTTGGAAACACTGGGTTGACTAAAGTAGAGAGAATGAATTATGAGCCCTAGCATCACATAACTAATTTTTTTTTTCGACACTTGAGTGTCCACATAGGTGCATGCACGACTAGTTTTGCATAAAATTTCCAAATCATCATTGTTGCATTTGTGTCATGGAAATAATGTGGGACATCCCCTTTTATCATTGAACCGAACCAAACCCTGACATATATCATGTCCAGCCGTGCTATAAGCCTTGAGCCAAAATCCCGACTTACCATAAACCTTGACCCAGGGTGAGAATGTCAATCCTTGCCCTCGAAAGAAGACACAAAATGAAGGAAAATTCCCAATCAAAGAAAGGGAGGAGACACAAAAAGAAGGAAAATTCCCAATCAAAGAAAGGGAGAAGGAAAATTCCCAATCAAAGAAAGGGAGAAGGAAAATTCCCAATCAAAGAAAGGGAGAAAACACAAAAAGAAGGAAAATTCCCAATCAAAGAAAGGGAGAAAGCAAAAAAGGAAAAATTCCCAATCGAAGAGTGGGAGAAAGCAAAAAAAAAAAAAGAAAGAAAGAAAATTCCCGATCAAAGATCGGAAGAAAACTGAAGAAATATACAAAAAGGTCTTTGGACTAGACGACATCTGAACAAATACAGAGTTATCACCAAGTAAACAAGAAAGAAAGGAAACCACGACCTAAAGTGGTCCTCTCCCTTTGATTGCCAACCAAAATCCTGTGTCAGCGACTTTTTCGCCCCGCACTAAAAAAAAACAGAAAAGGAAAAGGCCAAAAACATTCAAAGCCAAAATTCCCACAAAAAAAAAACACCATTCCCAAGGAAAAGTCCTACTGATCCATGATCACGCATGTAATCTTTGATTTGATAGGAAATGATTTGCAAGATCAAGTCATGGCATATCTATGGCTTGGAATTAGGACGAAACACTTACCTGAGTGAGATTAATACACTTTGAGTGATTTTCTTCTATTTTTGTTGAACCTAGTGTTTCCTCTAAATGGTCATTTAGAAACGAAATGCTAACATCCAAAATCTCATTTGTGGTTATGAGAAGATTTCATCAGCATACTCCCCTTCCCCGGTAGACACATTGTTTTTCATCCGAAAAGCATATGTTGCTCTGATTAGTTAGAAGTTTTCTCTCTTCACTAAAGCATGTTCTCATTTTAGTGAAAGAAACACCGAGACTATTTTTAGTCTCACAAGTTATCCAGAACTACGTAGGTCTGAGTTCCTCATTGAGGATACGTAGGAGCAAGAGCCTCGCTTTTGTCGGCCGCCCCACAATTTCTGTCATACTGACCTTGGAGTCACGTGACATGCGGAGATACCCGAGTGGTTATCCGTTTAAACTTTATTTTGCTATCTCTAAGACTCAAAGCATGATAGCACGCAGAGACTAAAGTCGTCTTCTGCACCCTTTGTCAATCGCGACCAACAAGCCTGTTGACACGCAGAAATTTACGTCATCTTCCGCGCAGGCAATTTCTGTCATACTGACCCTGGAGTCACGTGACATGCGGAGATAACCAAGTGGTTATCTGCACTTTTAAAATACTTTTGCTATCAATAAGACTCAAAGCATGATAGCACGCAGAGACTAACGTCGTCTTCTGCGGCTTTTGTCATCTAGAGGCGGCGGGCCCGATGACATGTGGGAACCATTTGGTCTCACACTTTTAAAATACTTTTTCTATCTATAAGACTCAAAGCATGATAGCACGCAGAGACTAACGTCGTCTTCTGCACCTTTTGTCATCCAGAGGCGACGGGCCCGATGACATGCGGGAACCATTTGGTCCCACACCTTTTTTGCTATCTATAAGAC
This sequence comes from Glycine soja, assembly GCF_004193775.1. Taxonomy (NCBI): domain Eukaryota; kingdom Viridiplantae; phylum Streptophyta; class Magnoliopsida; order Fabales; family Fabaceae; genus Glycine; species Glycine soja. Next base: position 36,965,197 of record NC_041016.1, on the reverse strand, counting down.
TCAAAGCATGATAGCACGCAGAGACTAACGTCATCTTCTGTGCCTTTTGTCATCCAGAGGCGGCGGGCCCGATGACATGCGGGAACCATTTGGTCCCGCACTTTTAAAATACTTTTGCTATCTATAAGACTCAAAGCATGATAGCACGCAGAGACTAACGTCATCTTCTGCGCCTTTTGTCATCCAGAGGCGGCCGGCCCGATGACATATGGGAACCATTTGGCCCCACAGCTTTTTTGCTATCTATAAGACTCAAATCATGATAGCACGCAGAGACTAACGTCGTCTTCTGCGCCTTTTGTCATCCAGAGGCGGCGGGCCCGATGACATGCGGGAAACATTTGGTCCCGCACTTTTAAAATACTTTTGCTATCTATAAGACTCAAAGCATGATAGCACGCAGAGACTGACGTCGTCTTCTGTGCCTTTTGTCATCCAGAGGCGGCGGGCCCGATGACATACGGGAACCATTTGGTCCCGCACTTTTAAAATACTTTTGCTATCTATAAGACTCCAAGCATGATAGCACGCAGAGACTAGCATCGTCTTCTGCGCCTTTTGTCATCCAGAGGCGACGGGCCCGATGAGATGCGGGAACCATTTGGTCCTGCACTTTTAAAATACTTTTGCTATCTATAAGACTCAAAGCATGATAGCACGCAGAGACTAACATCGTCTTCTTTGCCTTATGTCATCCAGAGGCGACGGGCCCGATGACATGCGGTTATTCGCACGCTCGATGGGTGATAAACGCTCATAGACGAATTCTATGCCCTTTATCATTCAAGAGTAGCAAGCTGAGTGGATAAACGCGCATAGACGAATTCTACGCCCTTTATCATTCAGGAACAACAAGTTGGGTTGTTGATGTGCCATCATTTTCTTCTATTTTCTAAACCTTTTTTGCACCATTTTAATTACTGATTGGTCTTAATTGTCAATTAATTAGGCAGTTTTATTATTTGGGCTCATTTAGCTAATTTGATGTTTTTAATCTAATTTCAGGAATTAATGAAACATTGGGCTTAATCCAGATTTTGGTTGTGGACTTGAAGAGGGCAAATAAAGCAGCGCTTACCTTAGTTAATTTCTAATTAGGAAATTTTGCAATTTTATTTTATGCGGTTCAGTGTTTATTTCGTTTTGGGCCAGAGTATTGTAATAGGTTCCAGTGACTTTGAGTGACTCTTTTTAAATAGCAGCCTTGGGATTCGTGCAAGGCTATTCTGTTATGTTATTCATTATTCAGAGCTTTGTTTAGGTTTTTACGTTTTTTTGCTTGAATGCTACTGTTTCGTTATTAATGCAATTTTCCATTTTCTTCTTCTAATAACAATTTCATTCTTGTTTCTTCTTCTACTTTCATTAACGTTTCTGCTTCATTTACGTTTCTACTTTCATTTCCGTTTCTGTTTCATTTACGTTTCTGCTTTTAGTTTCATTTGCGTTTTCTGTTTGAATCTACGAAAGGCTAGATTTTCTGGTGTTGTTTCCTTTTGAGGACGAAGCCCAACTCTCTTTGAGGTTTCGTTTATAATGTGGCTTCTTGGCAGTTTCCCCTTCACCAGTTAACCCAAATTCGTGAACATTTATCAGTGCACGCTTCGTGTTCGATTAATTGCCTCTGAGCCTAACTTGTGTTCATGCTTAATGGACGAAGGGCTAACGGGTGTATGTGTTGCCTAATCACGTATTGACAACCCTAAGTTGATTTTCGCTTAGTAAATTGAAATAGGGTTGGATTAAGTGGTTAACTGTTAGGGACGAATTCTCCATAACCCAGGATAAGAGAATGGCTTCTGAATCAGAGGAAACAACCCATTTCTAATATTAGTAGTTTCGTATTCCAGTTTACTTGTTCTGTCCTTTAAATCACAAAACAAACAAACCCCCCCCCCCAATCGTTACTATTACTGCAAGTGTATTATGAACATTTGGTTTATCATTGCTCGTTGGGAAACGACCTAGGATCAGTTCCTAATTACTGCATTTTCATGTTTATTTGATTCGGGTACGGCCTCGATCAGTGGTAAACGCCCAGAGATAGATTTTGCGCCCTTTATCATTAAGGAACAACAAGTTGGGTGGTAAACGCGCAGAGACAGATTCTGTATCCTTTATCATTCAGGAGCATCGAGTCGAGTGGTAAACGTGCATAGACGAATTTTTCGCCCTTTGCCATTCAGATTTTGCAAATTGGGTGATAAACGCGCCAAGATGAATTATGTGCCCTTTATCATTCAGGAACAACAAGTTGGGTGGTAAACGCGCAGAGACAAATTCTGCGCCCTTTGTCATTCAGATTTCGCAAGTCGAGTGATAAACGTGCAGAGACAGATTCTGTGCCCTTTGTCATTCGGGGACAGTAAGTCGAGAGGTGGGCGGAGACAAATTATGGTCATTTCGCGCACCTTTTCGCCATCCAAAGGCGATCGTGTCCGGTGGCACGCAGAGACAAATTATGGTCATTCCGTGTCTCGCCGCCCAGGCTTGATCATGTCCAACAAAACGTGGAGACAAATTATGGTCATTCTACGTCTTGTATCAACCAAGAGGAACAAATTCGACAGTATCAGGATGATGTGTCGGTACTGATCATTTTCAAATTTTTGCAGGTTCCGCTGGTAGGGAGGTTCACTGGCCGAATGGTGTTTCTCTCGAACAAAAATTAGTGTCTTCTCTTTACTTCCCTTTTATCTCCAATAAAAGACAAGTAAAGAGGGGCAACTGTCATACCCTAATTTTGTCCGAGGACCATCTGTTGTTGGGATGCGACCCTCGTTTGACCACTCGAGGTATTTGGCACCCATGGTTAGGCAATTTGTGAAGTTCCGAGACATGCCGGAAGCCAAAAGAAAATCGTTGTAGCACAATCCGTGAAGTTCCGTGACATGCTGGAAATTAAAAGGAAGTGTTAGTGCGCAATCCGTAAAGTTCTGTAACGTTCTGGAAGGCAAAAAAGGGATGATTACGTAATCCGTAAGGTTCCGCAACATTACGGAAAGAAAACAAGTATCGTTACGAAATTCGTAAGTTTCCGTAACTTTACGGAAAAAGAATCACCAAAAAAGGCAGGGGGTGTATTTAGTAAAAATGGGGGTTCAAATAGCAACCAGGCCCACTTGGGCCTTCCAGGATGTTCCTTCAGAAGGCGGTTGCTTCTGGAGAAAGCAACCTAGCTCGCCTGGGCAAGCTGGGTGGCAAGCATCTCCTTCCTTTTCCTATAAATAGGGGAAGGAGGGAAGAACAAAAATGTTCAACCCTCCTGGTATCTGAGATTCACTTAAAATTAGTGGGAAAAATTGTTTCCGTGAAGAAAATCCAAGCCAAGGCGCTTCCGTAACGTTTCCGTGGGTGATTTCGCGAAGATTTTAAACCGTTCTTCGTTTGTTCTTCGTCGTTCTTCGGTCTTTAACCGATAAGTTCCCGAAATCGAACTTTTCAATTCATTCTTTGTACCCTTTGTGGTCCTCATTTGTTTTCAGGTGCTTTTATTTTCATTTCATTTACTTTCTGTACCCCCTTTTGACGTGCTTTAGTCATTTACTTAAGTCATTTTCTCGTCTAATCAAAAAATAAAATAAATTTCCACCGATCATTTGAATTGTAATATCCGTTAAAATGAAATCCGACTATTCGGTCATGCCGTAACCATGTTGGAAACCAAAAAGAGGTAGAATAATAATATAATAATAAAAAATATCTTTTAATAAAATAAATAAAAAAATCAATCGGACGTTTTTCTTTGGGATTTCTCTTTCTTAAATCGAATCGACTAATAACCAAAGTGAAACTAAGGCTAAAATCAATTCATAAACCAAACTTTTGTCATCGCCTAAAAAAGCCATTTTCAAAGGTCCAACGCCTTGAAATGGTCTTTTCCGCTTTTATTGGTTAAGTGTAGATTTCTAAAAAGCCTAAAATCAATATGTAACTTTGTTACCTCTTTCAAAAATAAAGAAATCATTAATGGTCCAATGCCTTAATGTTTTTCTAACTTTTCAAAAAGAATCGAAAGATTGTCTAATGGTTCAACGCCTTAAATGACCTTTCATTCAATAAAAACATATCTTGCAAAAAAGGATAAAAAAATAACTTAACCAAAACGCTTTGTTCACAAAAGAACTACGTAGGTCTGATTTCCTTATCACAATCGAGGGATACGCAGGAGCAAGGGAAACACCCTTGTCGACCACAAAAAGATAAAAAATATAAAAGGTACAAAAAGACATAAAGACGTAAAAGGGAACATAAAAGAAATTGAAGTCATGTTTGCACATTTGATTAAAGGTTGTCATCCCTTGTGACGGACGTGTAGGGTGCTAATACCTTCCCTGTGCGTAAATACAACTCCCGAACCTTTCAATAAAAGTTCGTAGATCATGTCTTTTCCGGTTTTTCTGACGTTTTCCTCAAATAAACGTTGGTGGCGACTCCGCGCGTATTCATTTCTTGGAACACGCACCCGCGGGTCACACGTCGCCCTCCCACCGAAGGGTAGGTTGCGACAGTTGGCGACTCCACTGGGGACTCTTTTTTTAGAGTTAGGCCATTTAGTCTTGTGCAATGTTTTATCATGACATCCTCCTTTGTTGCTTTCCCTTTATTTTCCTTATGTTCTTGTGCATATAACTCTTTGATGCTTTTAGTGTGTTTCAAAATGTATGCATGAGGTAAATATTTTCATTTGATGCACACAAACACCAACACTATTTGCACACACGGTGATTTGAAAAAGGGCCCTATACCCGGGTTCGTGGGAACATAAGGAGTGGAGGTGAATCTGTGATCATGCTAGGTCTCCGACTTGCTTGATTACAGTGAACCCTCATCTAGAGTTTTTCTCTTTGATAACATATTGTTGCTAGTAGTCCCTACTGCTGCAATATGTTCTTCGAAGAGGATGATACCTCTAGAGACCATCAAGAGAGATATGACCACCTTGGGGATTATCACTAAAAACCCTTTTAGCTCTCTCCCATATAGGTCCCTTGAATAGGGGCACGAAGCGGATACGCTGCGTGCCATTTTTTCACACTGCCATGCATAAGTGTCAAGTACCCTTTTGCTTATATTTTGTGAATATTGTCATACTATGAACATAAAACAAATTGAAGTCATGTTTGCACATTTGATTAAAGGTTGCCGTCCCTTGTGGGGTGCTAATACCTTCCCCGTGCGTAAATACAACTCCCGAACCTTTCACTAAAAGTTTGTAGATCACGTCTTTTCCGGTTTTTCCGACGTTTTCCTCAAATAAACGTTGGTGGCGACTTCACGCGTATTCATTTCTTGGAACACGCACCCACGAGTCACGCGTCGCCCTCCCGCCGAAGGGTAGGTTGCGACAGACCTTAAAACGGTTTTAAGTGACTTTTGTGGACAAAGCTTGATTTGTGAGTTGATTTTAGCCTTAGTTTCACTTTATTTATTAGTCAATTCATTCAAGGAAACTTCAAAAGAAAAACGTTCGATTGATTTTTTTGATTATTTTATTCAAAGATATTTTGATTATTTTATTATTATTTTTTCAAGATATTTTGATTATTTTATTATTAATTTTTTCAAGATATTTTGATTATTCTATTATTATTTTGCCTTTTTTTGATTTAACCGAGGTTATATTTTATTTTAGCAATGATTAAACGAGATTACAACACAAATGACTGGTTGAAATTCATTTTATCATTTATTAGGCGAGATAATGGCTTAAATAAACGGTAACAAGCTCGTTAAAAACGGAAGAAAAGAAAATCGAAAGTGAACGAGATGAAGATGAAAGCAAACAAAACAAGAAATGAATTGAATGTCTCGGATTCAAAAATTTACCGGTTGAAGACCGAAGAACAGGCAAAGAACGGCGGAAAATCTTCACTGATTTGGTCACGAAAACGTCTCAGAAGCATTACGACAGCACCTTGGCTTGGATTTTCTTCATGGAAACACATTTTTTCACCCAAAACAGCTGAAATGTATAGCCTAGGGGTCATGAACATTTTTGAAACAGCCCCCTCCCCTATTTATAGGAAAAAAGGGAGGTGCTTGCAGCCCAGAGACTTCTTGAGGAAGATTTCTGAGTGCACCCCAATTACTAAGTGTCGCAACCTTCCCTTCGGAGGAAGGGCGACGCGTGACTCGTGGGTGCGTCTTCCAAGAAAGGAATATGCGCGGAGTCACCACCAACGTTTATTTGAGGAAAATATCGGAAAAACCGGAAAAGACATGGTCTACGAACTTTAAGTGAAAGGTTCGGGAGTTGTATTTACACACGGGGAAGGTATTAGCACCCCACACGTCCATCACAAAAGACGGCAACCTTCAATCAAATGTGCAAATATGACTTCAATTTTTGTTATTTTCCCTTTTTACATTCTTATGTCTTTTTATGCCTTTTTATATTTTTATCTTTTTTGTGGTCGACAAGGGTGTTTCCCTTTGCTCCTATGTATTCCTCAATTGTAATAAGGAAATCAGACCTACGTAGTTCTTTGAGAACTAAGTGTTGGTTAAGTTGTTTTTATGCTTTTTTGCAAGATATGTTTTATTGAATGAAAGGTCATTTAAGACGTTGGACCATTACACAATCTTTCGATTCTTTTGAAAGGAGAGAAAACATTAAGGCATTGGACCATTAATGATCTCTTATTATTTTTGAAAGAGGTAATAAAGCTACATGTTGATTTTAGGCCTTTAGAAAATCTACGTTTAACCAATAAAAGCGGAAAGGACCATTTCAAGGCGTTGGACCTTTAAAAATGGCTTTTTTAGGCAATGACCAAAAGTTTGATTTATGAATTGATTTTAGCCTTAGTTTCACTTTGGTTATTAGTCGATTCGATTAAGAAAGGAAAATCCCAAAGCCTTAGTTTCACTTTGGTTATTAGTCGATTTGATTATTATATTATTATTTTGCCTCTTTTTGATTTTAAACGTGGTTATGGCATGACCGAACGGTCAGATTTAATTTTAACAAAAATTAAAGGATGTTATAATACGAATGATCGGTGGAAATTTATTTTATTTTTTATTTAGGTGAGAAAATGACTTAAATAAATTATTAAAGCACGTCAAAAGGGGATACGGAAAGTAAATGAAATAAAAATAAAAGCACGCGAAACAAATGAGGACCACTAAGGGTACATAGAATGAATTGAAAAGTTCGATTTCGGGAACTTACCAGTTGAAGACCGAAGAACGATGAAGAACGGGTGAAAATCTTCGTGAAATCACCCATGGAAACGTCACAGAAGCGTTACGGAAGCGCCTCGGCTTGGATTTTCTTCACGGAAACAATTTTTCTCACTAATTTTAAGTGATTCTCAGATACCAGGAGGGTTGAACATTTTGGTTCTTCCCTCCTCCCCCTATTTATAGGAAAACGAGGGAGGAGCTTGCCACCCAGCTCGCCCAGGCGAGCTAGGTTGCTTCCTCCAGAAGGCACCGCCTTCTGAAGAACTTCCTGGAAGGCCCAAGTGGGACTGGTTGCTATTTGCACCCCCTATTTACTAAATACACCCCTACCTTTTTTGCTGATTCTTTTTCCGTAACATTACGGAACTTTACGAATTTCATAACGATACTTGTTTTCTTTCCGTAATGTTACGGAACCTTGCGGATTACGTACTCATCCCTTTTTTGACTTCCGGAATGTTACAGAACCTCACGAATTGTGCAACAATGCTTCCTTTTGACTTCCAGCATGTTATGAAACTTCACGGATTGTGAAACAATGCTTCCTTTCGACTTCTGGCATGTCACGGAACTTTACGGATTGCCTAACGATGGGTGCCAGGTACCTCGAAGTGGTCAAACAAGGGTCACATCCCAACAAACGGATGGTCCCCAGACGAAATTAGGGTATGACAGTTGCCCCTCTTTACTTGTCTTTTATTGGAGATAAAAGGGAAGAAAAAGATAAGACACTAATTTCGTTCGAGCGAAAAACCATTTGGTCGGTCAATCTCCCTGCCAACGGAACCTGCAAAAATTTTGAAAGTGATCAGTACCGACACATCATCCTGATACTGTCGAATTCATTCCTCTCGGTCGACGAAAGGCGCGGATGACCATAATTTCTCTCCGCGCGCTATCGGACTCGATTGTTTCTGGATAGTGAAAAAAGGTGCAGGATCAAATGGTTCCCCGCATGCCATCAGGCTCGCCGCCTCTGGATGACAAAAGGTGAAAAATTGCGGGACCAAATGGTTCCCGCATGTCATCGGGCCCGCCGCCTCTAGATGACAAAAAGGTGAAAAAGTGCGGGACCAAATGGTTCCCGCATGTCATCGGGCCTGCCGCCTCTGGATGACAAAAGGCGCAGAAGACGACGTTAGTCTTTGCGTGCCATTTGACGCGACTGTGTCTGAATGGCGAAAAAGTGTGCAGAATGACCATAATTTGTCTCCGCATGTCATCGGGTCCGACGCCTCTAGATGACAAAAGGTACAGAAGACGACGTTAGTCTCTGCGTGCCATCTAACACGACTGTGTCTGAATGGCGAAAAAGTGTGCGGAATGACCATAATTTGTCTCCACATGTCATCAGGCCTGCCGCCTCTGGATTACAAAAGGCGCAGAAGACGATGTTAGTCTCTGCGTGCCATCGGACACGACTGTGTCTGAATGGCAAAAAATTGTGCGGAATTACCATAATTTGTCTCCGCATGTCATCGGGCCCGCCGCCTCTAGATGACAAAAGGCATAGAAGACAACGCTAGTCTTTGCGTGCCATCGGACACGACTATGTCTGAATGGAGAAAAAGTGTGCAGAATGACCATAATTTGTCTCTGCATGTCATCGGGCCCGCCACCTCTGGATGACAAGAAGCGCAGAAGATGACGTTAGTCTCTGCGTGCCATCGGACACGACTGTGTCTGAATGGCGAAAAAGTGTGCGGAATGACCATAATTTGTCTCCGCATGTCATCCTAATTCCGAACCATAGATATGCCATGACTTGATTTTGCAAATCATTTCCTATCAAATCAAAGATTACATGCGTGATCATGGATCAATAGGACTCTTTATTGGGAATGGTGTTTTTTGGTGGGAACTTTGGCTTTGAGTGTTCTTGGCCTTTTCCTTTTCTGTTTTTGTTTAGTGTGAGGTAAACAAGCCACCGACGCACAGGATTTTTGTTGGCAATCGAAGGGAGAGGACCACCTTAGGTCGTGGTTTCCTTTCTTTTTTGTTTACTTGGTGGTAACTCTGTATTTGTTCAGATGTTGTCTGGTCCAAAGACCTTTCTGCATATTTCTTCTGTTTTCTTTCGATCCTTGATCGGGAATTTTCTGTCCTTTCTTTTTTGCTTTCTCTCAATCTTTGATTGAGAATTTTCTCTTTTTGTTTTCTCCCAGTCTTTTGATTGGAAACTTTTCTTTTTTTGTTTTCTTCCGAGGGCAACGATTGACATTCTCACCCTGGGTCAAGGTTTATGGTAAGTTGGGATTTTGGCTCAAGGCTTGTAGAACGGCTGGACATGATATATGTCAGGGTTTGGTTTGGTTCAAGGATAAAAGAGGATGTCCCACATTATTTCCATGACACAAATGCAACAATGATGATTTGGAAATTTTATGCAAAACTAGTCATGCATGCACCTACGTGGACACTCAAGTGTCAAACTTTTATGGTCATGTGATGCTAGGGCTCATGATTCATTTTCTCTACTTTAGTCAACCCTGTGTTTCCATAATATGTTCTTTTATCAATTTGTGCATTCAGCCGAGTCCATTTTGGGTATTCAGGAAAATTCTCACAGCGTTCACCCTTCAGCATATACACATTTTTTTCTCAAAAACTGGTTATGATCAGTGAATTTTTCTAAAGAAAAGTTGGAAGTTATCTCTTTTCACAAGCATGTTGTTTTCTAGCTAGACAACTTTTATTTTTATTTATTTTCTTCTTTTTGTTCCTTCTTTTTCTTTTCTTACTTGCTCTCTTTTCCTTTTCCTCTTTTTTTTTTCTTTTTTAAGTTATTTATCATTTGTTCATTTTTTCTTTTTCTTTTCCTCTCTAAAAGATCGTGCGGACGGGGGTGCATACTACCTACTTACGTCTAACCACAAGGTAAACGAAAAACGCACGAAATGGTAAGTCGCAAAAAACGGTGACGAAATAACTGAGAGCCATAACGCCGAAAAATAATAATAGTAATGTTAGTAACCATATGGACAATAACAGAAAACAGTAATGTCAAGCAATATAGACAATAATAGAAAACATCAATAGCAAACTAACAAAAAAAATAGTAATGTCCGTAACAAAAGTGCGGTGACCTCGGTCACGTGGCTCCGCTTCCTCCCAAGAAGCCGAGCAAGTCCGTCATCTCCTCATCCATACGGGCCTCCTCTACACCACCGGGAGCTCCTCCAGGCGCCTCCCCTGCCCGGGCCTCGGGCCAATCTCCGGGCCACGCGACCTCAGCCTTAAACTGATCTGGAGTAGGGCACGCAAAAGGAGCGAAACCCTGTCCCTACTGACTGAGGCCGAGCTGGTAGAGACACTCATGTATTTGCACCTGCCCCTGGTGGTTGGCCGCCTGCTAGCGAACCAAGTTCTGTAGATACCGCTCCATGCCTAATGACCCAGCGGGATCAGCCTGATGAGGTGGTGGCGGTGCGTCTACGGCCTGAGGTGCATCACCTTGCGCCTGCCTAGGCGTGCAATACTTTTAAATGAAGGCCCGGGTGATCGGCGGTCGAATCATCTTGCTAGGAGTGACGGGAACCCCGAATGACTGGCAGAGGCCCGTGATCAATGCCGGAAACCCCAGGGCCCTGTTTGACTTATTCGGGTCTAGAGGGTGCCTGGTGGGTGGCATACCTGCAAATAAATAGATGGCGTCAGCAATCAACTGAGCCACATGGATGCTCATCCGTGTCAGGATAGCATACACCAGCTGCACTTCGACAGAGGGAGATCGGAGTTATGATCACTAGGCAAGACATTGCTGAGCAGCAATGTCATCCACATCTGGGTCAAGGTGTTCATGCTGGTGCGCATGATCCGCACCCGGTGTGCATAATAGCTGGGCAATGGCCTCCTCGTCGAACCCATCGGCCTTGTTCCTCCTCTGACTAAACTCGCACTCCTGGCCTTCCTCCAACACTAGCGGGTCACCCAGGAACTTGCCGAGGGCATCTGTGTCAAAGGGAATCCACTGACCCCTCACCCATGACCGCATGTCTCGCACTCCCTCTTCTGTGGGCCAAGCATTAGCATAAAACTCCAGGACTATATCAGGGTCAAACATAGCCATGGGAGTCACCAGCGACGCCCAATGTCGGCGAGCTATCTCCTCTTGAAAATCTGTGTACTCATCGTCCCTGAGCTGGACGCATCTCTCTCTATGGAACGACCATCCTTTGATGCCCTCGAAGCGCTGCTGGTGCTCGGCGCTCTTGCAATGATGGCTATCAAACTCGGGGGCAGCACTGGTCCCTTCAGCCGCGGTGTCCCTCCTAGATCTCTTCGCGGAAAGCTTTTCTGGAGCCATTTCTTGTTGGAGATGAATAATAGTGCAAAATGGAATCAAAAATGCGGAAAAATGGTGACCTAAGGGCTGCAAAACTCGTGAATCTCGTGAGCCTTCGTTTTTTTGAATGAGGGGGGAGAGTTTTTGGGTGCAGAAAACTTCCCCCTCCCCTTTTTTAACCCCATTCGTGCAGGGGTTGCTCGCCTAGGCGAGCTTAGGTCGCCTAGGCAAGCTAACCTGCATTTTTTTTTTGGGTATCAAATAAGTATGGCTTCCTACGGGTCGGCGTTCGCTTACTCGAACCCCCTCAGGGTAGATCAAGCATCCAATATTTACTTTAAATACACAACAATAATAATTACTGGGAATTTAAAGGATACGAGGTTGCCTTGCAGTGACGCTTTCCGTTTGTCCAGAGTTGGGCAAGGGACGACGATCTATCGGTCGTGACCCTAGCCTCTACTTGTGTCCGTCCCTAAGTACCTGAAAGTAGGAAATGACATTGTGTGGCAAACTGTGGCCGCGTTACCGTTTTACCTTGATTGGTTTATGCCTTCAGCTTCGTCCCGGCATCTGACCACTGCCTAAGACAATTCTACCCCTATTATCACAAAATATGCATGCGTATGCGTATGCCTGAGTGTTTTCAAATGCAACAATCTTTTTAGTGAAAGCTGGTTAGGTTCAGTTTTAATAAAGCGCTTGGGGCATCCCATGGACTGAGCAAAAATGCTCAGGTTATCACAAACTGCACATGGTTTAAAGCACAAAGTGAGGACTGAAGCCTCAAACTCATGTTCTCTTCTTTTAAAAGATTGTGACGAGAAATATACAGCAGACGGGAATCCCTGTGGGAAACCAAGAAGAACACATAAATATAAAAGAACATGCAACGATATCCTCAATTGCCCCAGATTCTAAGCATAGTATCGCTTGACAACATCAGAGTTCACGGGTAAAGGTAGCTCCTCGCCATCCATGTTGGTCAGCACCAGGGCCTCTTTGGAAAAAGCCCTTTTCACGACGAAAGGTCCTTCGTAGTTCAGGGCCCACTTCCCTCGATTATCTTTAACAGCGTGGGACATCTTTTTCAGCACAAGGTCCCCCTCTTGGAACTTGTGCAAGCGCACCTTCTTGTCGAACACATTCTTCATTCTTTGTTGATACAGGCGCCCATGGCTCATGGCCGTCAAGCGCTTACCTTCAATAAGGTTGAGTTGGTCGTAGCGTGTTTGAGCCCACTCCGATTCTTCTAAGCCTGATTCTGCTAGTATCCTCTGGGAGGAGACCTCTACCTCAAACGGGAGTACCGCTTCCATTCCATAAACTAAGGAGTACGGTGTTGCCCCAGTAGAAGTTCGTACAGAAGTTCGGTATCCATGCAAGGCAAAAGGCAACATCTCATGCCAATCTTTGTACGACATTGCCATCTTCTGAATAATTTTCTTAATATTCTTATTGGCTGCTTCCACGACTCCGTTCATCTTTGGTCAGTAGGGCATGGAATTGTGATGTTGGATTTTGAAATCCGTACACATTTCCTACATCATCTTGTTATTCAGATTGGTGCCATTGTCAGTAATGATCTTCCTAAGGAGTCCGTACCGACAAATCAGCTCCCTCTTTATGAATCTGACCACTACACTCCTCATGACATTGGTGAAATAATCTATTGCCACGAGAATGAAGCGATGACCGTTCGAAGCCTTGGGTTCGATGGCCCCTATGACGTCTATCCCCCACATGGAAAAAGGCCAAGGGGCGGACATGACATTCAAGGGATGTGGCGGAGCATTGACATTGTCCACGAACGCTTGACATTTATGGCATTTCCTTACATGGGTGTAGCAATCACTTTCCATAGTAAGCCAGTAATAACCTGCTCTCAGGATCTTCCTGGCCATAGAATGCCCATTGGCGTGCATTCCAAACGAACCCTCGTGGACTTCCTCGATCATGTGGTTCACTTCTTTGGCATCCACGCATTGCAGGAGGGTCATGTCATGGTTTCTCTTATATAGTATGCTCCCGCTCATGAAGAAACCAGCCGCCAACCTCCTCAATGTCCTTTTATCATTGTCGGAAGCCCCCGGTGGGTATTCTTTGCTTTCAATGAATCGCTCGATATCGAAATACCAAGGCTTACCATCCTGTTCCTCTTCCACCTGGAAACAATGCGCGGGTCTGCCACGACACCAGAACTCGATGTATGGTAGGTCCCCGTGCGGTGTTAGCTGGAACATGGACGCCAAAGTAGCAAGCGCATCTTCCATTTGATTTTCCTCCCGAGGAACGTGATGGAAGGAGATCTCATCAAAGGAATCAGCCAACTCCTTGATATTGGCTTTGTAGGGTACAACTTGGGGTCTCTAGTTTCCCATTCCCCTCTCAGCTGGTGAATCACCAGTGCTGAGTCCCTGTACACTTTGAGCAGTTTGACATTAGAGTCAATTGCTGCCTGGACGGCCAGGGCACACGCTTCATACTCAGCCATATTGTTGGTGCAGTCAAACCCCAGCCTGGCTGTGAAAGGTATACATTGATTGTCTCGAGAGACCAATACTGCTCCAATGGCATGGCCTAGAACGTTTGACGCTCTGTCAAACCACACGGTCCACTTGTCCCGGTCCTCGTCTAGTTTTTACTCAAACAAGGCCATGATGTCCTCATCCGGAAATTCGGGATGCATGGGCTGATAGTCGTTGAGAGGCTGCTGAGCCAAATAATCTGCCAAGGCGCTTCCTTTTATCACTTTTTGGGTGACGTAAACTATATCAAACTCGGATAGCAAAACATGCCACCAGGCGATCCGTCCTATGAGAGCAGGCTTTTCAAAGATGTACTTAAACGAGTCCATCTTGGATATCAACCAGGTGGTATGGCTCAGCATGTATTGTCTTAGACGGTGGGACGCCCAGACTAAAGCACAACACGTTCTTTCGAGCAGGGAGTAATTCATTTCACACACCGTGAACTTCTTACTCAAGTAGTAGACAACACGCTCTCTCTTCCCAGACTCGTCATGTTGCCCCAGCATACATCCCATCGACTCGTCCAAAATCGTCATATACAAGATGAGAGGCCTTCCGGGTACCGGCAGCATAAGCACAGGAGGGTTCATGAGACACTGTTTGATCCTTCCAAATGCCTCTTGACAATCCTCGTTCCAGCGGACGGATTGGTTTTTGCGTAAGAGTTTGAACAACGGCTCACAAATAGAAGTGAGCTGTGATATGAATCTGGCAATATAATTCAAACGTCCCAGGAAACCTCAGACCTGCCTCTCGGTACGGGGTTCCGGCATCTCAAGGACGGCCTTCACCTTTTCGGGGTCCACCTCTATCCCTTTCTGGCTTACGATGAAACCTAGCAATTTCCCTTATTTGACCCCGAAAGTGCACTTAGCGGGGTTTAACCTCAATTGATACTTCCTAAGCCTTTCGAACAACTTCTGCAAGTTGACAAGGTGTTCCTCCTCGGTTTTAAACTTGGCAATTATGTCGTCCACATAGACCTCGATTTCTCGGTGCATCATATCATGGAACAAAGCCACCATAGCCCGTTGATAAGTTGCCCCGACATTCTTGAGTCCAAAGGACATCACCTTATAACAAAACGTTCCCCACAGGGGGATGAAGGTAGTCTTTTCCATATCCTCTGGCGCCATTTTTATCTGATTTTAACTGGAGAACCCATCCATGAAGGAAAACAAAGCGAAATTGGTTGTATTATCCACGAGGATATTGATATGCGGCAAAGGAAAATTGTCTTTGGGACTGGCTCGATTCAGGTCCCGATAATCCACACACATTCGCACCTTCCCGTCCTTCTTAGGGACTAGAACAATGTTGGCAACCCATTCTGGGCACCGAGCAACAGCCAAAAATCCAGCGTCAAATTGCTTCTTTACCTCTTCTTTTATTTTCAAGGATGTCTCGGGCTTCATCCTCCTCAGCCTTTGTTTCACCGGGGAACACTTGGGATTTAGGGGTAATCGGTGTTGTACAATGTCAGAACTCAAACTGGGCATATCTTGGTACGACCAAGCAAAGATGTCTTGGTAGTCTTTTAGCAGGGCTGTCAATTCTTCACAGATGGGTGCGGTCATACCCGTGCCTATCTTTACTTCTTTTTTTCCACTGCTGGTTCCTAAGTCCACTAGTTCCATCTCTTCTTGATGAGGCCCCATCTCTTGGTCCTCATGGACGACTATCTTCTCCAACTCCAGGGGAAGTCCCACATCCTCGTCCTCTTCATCCTCTGTCTGATTCGTTTCTTGCTCGAAATCGATGGTTGGGTCCCAAGTATTAGTACCTTCGAGGGACTCATCATCGGATCTGGCATTTTAAACGTAAAGAAATAAACATGCAAATGGATGAGAATGGGTGAAGACGTAGGAATAGATGAAGAAAGATCTTTGTATTATAAATTCAGGAACAAAAGACATAAAGCCTTAACAAAAGGAAACCCTAAAGCCTAGGCCCAACTGTAGAGTTTAAAAGCCACAAAGGGTTACATTATGTTTGTTGCGTAAATGTCCGGGCGCTCCTCCACTCGCCAATTTCCTAGTCGGAAACCAGGAGAGCATGGTCGTACAAAAACTGACCCACTCGGAGAATCATCTTCGCATATCGCAACGACTTGGCCTTTGTGTCCTAGACCTGCGCTTATAAAGCTCCTACTAATGTGGCAGGGCGGGCCTCCTTTGACTTCTTGTCCCAATCGCGAGCCTTGACCTCCGCTCTTCCTTCCTGCAACGCTTTTCCTTATGTCCGCTTGTGTGGGTTTATAGCTTAACCCAAACTTCCCACGGTTTCCTCTGGCGCTTATCAGGCTGGTTCTGCTACTGTTGTCCTTGCCTAAACCCATTCTGGGATCGTAACAATTCCCCAACATCACTCGGGCCACCATTACTACTGTATCAGACAGGCAAGGTTGCCCAGAGAAGGAATCTACAGAGGCAATGCTTACCACCTCAAAAGACTGGAAGGCTATTTCTAATGTCTCCACCGCGGCTTCCACATATGGCATAGAGGACGGGCAACTCACCAAGATGTCTTCCTCGCCCGATACGATAACCAAATGCCCCTCTACTACGAATTTCAATTTCTGGTGGAGTGTAGAAGGAACGACTCCCACCGAGTGGATCCATGGGCACCCCAAAAGGCAGCTGTAAGCAGGGTTAATATCCATTATTTGAAAGGTAACTTGACAGGTATAAGGGCCTATCTGTATAGGGAGGTCAATCTCTCCCCTAACCTCTCGGCAGGTGCCGTTGAAGGCACGGACCACCATGGAACTTGGCTTTAGATGGGAAGCATTAAACGGTAATTTCTTCAACGTGCTTTTGGGCATTACATTTAAATTGGAACCGTTATCGATGAGCACCTTGGCCTCGACGTGGTCCATGCATTTGACTGATACATGTAGAGCCCTGTTATGCCTTCTCTCCTCGGCAGGGATTTCTTCTTCGGCGAAGGCGAGATAGTTGTTGGCGGTGATATTATTGACGAGTCCCCCAAAGCCCTCTACAGAGATATCTTGAGCCACATGAGCTTCGTTCAAGACCTTTACTAGCAAAGCCCAATGCGGCTCAGAGCTCATGAGTAGTTCCAAAAGAGAGACCCTGGCCGGGGTTTTGTTGAGCTGCTCAATGACCTTGAACTCGCTCTGCTGAATAATACGGAGAAACTCGCTTGCTTCCTCTAGCGACACTTCCTTCTTGCCATATCCATCCCTTTTCTCTGGAAGACCTTTCACTGGAATATCCTTGTTCATAGTGGGGGTCATTTTGTCATTTTGTTGTTCCACTGTCTTTGCCTTCCCTTTAACATTTTTGGGTTGTGTCGGTAGGTCAGGGGTCCAAACACGCGACCGCTGCGGGTCACGCCGCTCATCCCCGTGATATTGGTTACCTTGGCTGACAATGAGCTGATGTCGGTGGCCTCTTCTTTCCTTTCACTCAGAGGTTCATACCTCCACGGGACTGCGTGGCTGTTTCGGTATGGGAAAGGAACAGGTTTAGCTACTGAGGGGTATCGGAGCTTTTGTGAAGCTACGTCCCTGGTGAAATATGTCACCAAAGGTTTAGGCCTTCCAAAACTTCTCTCATCCGTGGACTGCATACATATATGCTGCTCTTCCCTCCCCTCATCACTGACTTCCAGTCGGCCTTGATCTATAATCTGTTGCAACAATTCCTCCACTGCTAAACATGTTTCCATGTTATGTAGCTCGCTGGGATGCAACAAACAAGAATGCTCTTCATGCCCACTGTGGGGAATTACGCCCCCCTCCCCCTTTGTAGGGCCTCGTAGATAAACCTCCTGGGGGTTGTCACATCCTTTAAAGGCTTAGACCTGTGCGGTTTATCCAACTCAATGGCATTAACCGCTCCCTCTCCATGATTGGCGAGCGGGTTTGTTTTCACGTTGGGCTGATCCTCTTGAAACATTAGCCATCCAAGGTCTATCAAATGTTGGACCTTGTATTTAAGGGCCAGGCATTTTTCGGTGGAGTGGCCTGGGGTTTTCCCATGGTACGTGCAAGTTGCGTCAAGATCATATCACTTTGGGAAAGGATGTTGGTAGATCTTCCCGGGAGTTATTACGACCATTTGGTTGGCGATTAGGGACGACAAGAGGTCTTCGTATGTCATTGGGATCGGGGTGAATTCTAGAATTGGCCTCGGGGGAAAGTTTCTCATCGCGTTGGAACCGGTACCACAGTGGGCATTGCCAGCCGGGTGAGTCGTGGTTGGAGCCGGAGCTTGGGGGGCCTCCCTCTGGATGGGGGTGGGCGCTCTAGGCTGTACGGGTGCTGAATTGGAGGAGTTCCTGGCGCGAGCTGAGAAGCTCGGATGATGTTGTGCGTACTGGTGCGTACCATGAGAGGTCTGCGGGGGCTTGACCCATGCGAGCGCCGAAGTGACGGAATGGGTATCTCCTTCCTTCCTTTTTGCCCCAGTTGCTCCGATTCTCCTAGCATTGGCACTAGTGGAGGAGACGTAATTGAACTTCCCTCTTTTCAACCCTACTTCGATTCTTTCCCTGGTGAATACCAAGTCCGCGAAGCTGGAAGGCATGTAGCCTACCAACTTCTCATAGTAAAACACTGGCAAGGTGTCTACCATTATGGTAATCATCTCCCTTTTGACCATGGGAGGGGCCACTTATGCTGCCGGGTCTCTCCACCGCTGTACGTACTCTTTAAAGGTCTCACTTTCCTTCTTAACCATATTCTGTAGCTGAGTGCGATTGGGAGCCATATCGGAATTATACTGATATTGCCTCAGGAAGGCAGTAATCAGGTCCTTCCAAGTACGAATGCGGGAAGCTTCCAGATTAGTGTACCAAATAACCGCGGCTCCAGCCAAGCTATCTTGGAATAAGTGCATTAACAACTTTTCATCCCTAGAGTGTGCCCCCATCTTGCGACAATACATCTTGAGATGGTTCTTAGGACAAGTCGTCCCTTTATACTTGTCAAAATTAGGCACCTTGAATTTTGGGGGGATGATGACATCCGGTACCAAGCAAAGATCTGTCATGTTCGCGAATGGATAGTCACCAAAGCCTTCAATAGCTCTCAATCTCTCCTCGAGGAGATCAAGTTTCCTTCCGTGGACAAGAATATTGGCTGTGCTGAGGTAATGTGTTGGGTGCCGGCCCCTCGACAGGGATCGGGGGGTAGAAATCGACATCCCCTTGGGCATACTCTCGATGATCTTCATGGACCTCGTTGGGCTGTCGAGGAGGCTCCCCTTCAAGGATGGGGGAAGAGACATGACCCGCGTCATCATGCATGACTGGCGGTGCGTAATTAGGCGGTAATCCATAAGGGTAAGCCACCCGGCTGTATCCCAAATGAGGGTTACTGTTGTGCCCCAGTGAGCTCCTTTCTCATCCTACTGCGTTTGGAGGAGGATGGTGCGCGATAGCTAGGAGAGTTGGGTCAGCTTCGGCAGCCGAACTAACAGCGGCAGCGGTGGCCACATTTTTCTCCATAAGTTGTCTTATTCCTAACATGGCCTCCATCATGGAAGCCATTTGTTCTTTCAAAGCCGACATGTCGGCTTTCATCTGTTCCTGTGTCTCCTCTAGATCACCCATCGTTCTAGATTTGGATTTGGTGCAATAGGGATGCCTTGGGGCGCGTTTAGTTATGGTTTTTTTGCTAAAAAAACCAAACATGAGGAGTAGGTAAAAAAATGAATGCATGCTAGAGATAAAATGCGGGAGTGATTTGATTTGCACTGACTTTGGAGTAAAAATAAGGGATAAACTCATTTTATTCAGAAAGTTATAACTAGTCAAGATCTGAGCGACAATACAAGCTTCCTAGCGGTTTCTAATTATATGGGCCATTAAATCTATCATATGCTGACAATAGCTGAGAAGTCCGTGGATCTCCTCGGTGGTGGAGTAGGTGTCCACCATCGCTCTGGCCCTGGCTAGCAATCGAGGAAGTTCTTGACTCCCGTTCAAGGTAAGAGCAAATCGGTCCATCCACATCGTTGCCTCTTGATGTAGCGAGTCGATCACCCTTCCTCTAGCCTCCTTTTCCACGTACACTTGGGCATACTCGTCTTCCACTCTATGCTCATGGGTCGTGGCTAGATTTAGTTCTTCTTGGTACTTGCTGACGATAGCTAACATGTTGGTCTCTGTCTCGCATAACCGCTGAGACAAGTTTCTTTTGGACCTTGAGCAAACCTTCAACTCATCTTTCAAGATCAAACTGTCTACTCGTGATTGGTCCCTTTCCTCTCTCCGGAGCTTAAGCTCGCTGTTACTGCCCCACAGAGCCCCTCAGAACTTGTTCCGGCCGTGCTCTTCCCTACGAGCCCTCTTGGTCTCTTGTTCGAAGGCTTTGGTGGTTTCTATATCTTTCAGTTCGGCATTCTCCTTTCGGATTTTCAGAGCTGCTGGTTTGAACCTTTCTTTGACTGTTTGGGCTTGCTCAAGTTCTGCCCTAAGGGCCTGCACCTTTTTGTCTTCCTTTGGTGCCTCAACTTCCTCCCTTTTAGCGGTTCTTAAACTCGAGAGCCAATCCAAACCTTGCACGTGGGCTTTCAACCACCTTTGGTAGCCACCTATGGGCCCATTGTTACTGCCCCTTAGTTCTTTGTCCTTCTTTTGCACCACCTCCCATGCTTTGCGAACCTTCTGAAGTGTCTCCATGTTGGTCTTATTGAAACCTCGTGAAATGACAGGCGCGAGCTCTTCCTCTAGTGGTGCCCCTCTCATAGGGTAGCCAAGTTGCCTTATAGCAAGAACGGGATTGTAACTGATGCAACCCTTTGTCCCCATCAAGGGAACATTCGGAAATCCTCTGCACGAAATAAGAACCCCGGTTCTTCCTTCTTTCCATCGAGTTTGCTAAGAGTTCTTCCTTCCTTCTTTGTTTGCTAAGAGTTGGTCCCAATTTGCCCCTCCTTTCTCTGTGCATGAATGGTGGCTTTCTAGCGGGCAAGCATGCCTTACCTCTTGGCGAAAAAGGTGCGAAACCAACCATACATAAAGAGTCGAAGTGCAGCAAACAATCCTCGTACTGCTCTTCTCACATCTTTGGTCGAAGGTGTCATATAGGTCGGCTAGCATAGCGACAACCGGGCTTTCCTTGTGGTCATGATAGGCGAGAAAAGCTTCGATTGCTACTAGGTCCACCAACACATCCACATTTGGAAAGAGGACTCCTCCGAATATCAACAGTGCGAGAATGTCTATGAACGGGGCCCATTCGCCTCTACTTGCCAAGATTCTTGCTTTTGCCTCCAAACATTTTCTCGGTATTCCAACCACCCCATTTTCGACTTGTTTTCCATGGTCTAATTCCTGTGCCAAGATTTGGACTATCTTTGAAATTCTAGCTAATGAGGGATAGAACCCTGAGAATAGGTATGGTCTCCTTCCCCCTAGAGGACATCCTAGGATCTCTTCAAATTCTTCCACCATGGGTGACAGCTGGAAGTCCCCAAAGGTAAAGCACCTCAACAGCTCATCATAATATTGGGCGAGGGAGGCAATGGCCTCTGTGGAGACTTCTACCATGGCTAGGTCCCCAGATTTTACCGTAAGCTTTGCGAAAAGATTGCCGCTGGAGCTGACCCATCAACTGCCCTAACTCTTTTAGACTGGTGATCCCTAGGCTCTTGACCTTGACTTGATAGAACCTCTTTTTAAGCGAAGGCTTTTGACTTGATCCCATGTTTTACAAAAGTGAAACAAAATGTAGTGTGAATCAAAACTCCGGCATCTATCATGGGTGGACTGGATGAATGCATGAAGAAATGCATATGATACTGATGCAATTTATGAATACGAGAGCCCGGGAAATTGTCTCCTTCTTAGATACAATATCTTGAGGTAGCACAGTGCCCGACGTATGTATTTAAGAAGGTGACGCGGACCCTCCATTAGTTTGCCAAAGAAAGGGGATCAAGACAGAACCCGTGCATGATGCATATACGAAAGGCAGAATACGTGGATGTACATAGTACGACAATATTCACAAACAAATATAAGAAAAAGGGTACATGACACTTATGCATGGCAGTGTGAAAAATGGCACGCAGTGTGTTTGCTCCGTGCCCCTATTTCAGGGACCTACATGGGAGGGAGATAGAAGGGCTTTTAGTGATAATTCCCAAGGTGGGAAAGCTACGGGGAAGGTATTAGCACCCCACATGTCCGTCACAAAAGACGGCAGCCTTTAATCAAATGTGCAAATATGACTTCAATTTTTGTTATTTTCCCTTTTTACGTTCTTATGTCTTTTTATGCCTTTTCATATTTTTATCTTTTTGTGGTCGACAAGGGTGTCCCTTTGCTCCTACGTATTCCTCAATTATGATAAGGAAATCAGACCTACGTAGTTCTTTGAGAACTAAGCATTGGTTAAGTTGTTTTCATCCTTTTTTGCAAGATATGTTTTTATTGAATGAAAGGTCATTTAAGGCGTTGGACCATTAAACAATCTTTTGATTCTTTTGAAAGGAGAGAAAAAATTAAGGCATTAGACCATTAATGATCTCTTATTATTTTTTGAAAGAGGTAATAAAGCTACATGTTGATTTTAGGCCTTTAGAAAATCTACGTTTAACCAATAAAAGCGGAAAGGACCATTTCAAGGCGTTGGACCTTTAAAAATGGATTTTTTAGGCGATGAACAAAAGTTTGATTTATGAATTTATTTTAGCCTTAGTTTCACATTGGTTATTAGTCGATTCGATTAAGAAAGGAAAATCCCAAAGAAAAAACGTCCGATTGATTTTTTTTTATTATTTTACTAAAAGATATTTTTTTACTATTATATTATTATTTTGCCTCTTTTTGATTTTAAACGTGGTTATGGCATGACCGAACAGTCGGATTTCATTTTAACAGAAATTAAAGGATGTTATAATATGAATGATCAGTGGAAATTTATTTTATTTTTGGTTTAGGCGAGAAAATGACTTAAATAAATAATTAAAGCACGTCGAAAGGGGGTACGGAAAGTAAATGAAATAAAAATAAAAGCACACAAAACAAATGAGGACCACTGAGGGTACATAGAATGAATTGAAAAGTTTGATTTCGGGAACTTACCAGTTGAAGACCGAAGAACGAACGAAGAACGACGAAGAACGGTTGAAAATTTTCGCGAAATCACCCACGGAAGCGTTACGGAAGCGCCTCGGCTTGGATTTTCTTCACGGAAACAATTTTTCTCACTAATTTTAAGTGATTCTCAGATACCAGGAGGGTTGAACATTTTTGTTCTTCCTTCCTCCCCCTATTTATAGGAAAATGAGGGAAGAGCTTGCCACCCAACTCGCCCAGGCGAGCTCAGCTTGCCCAAGCGAGCGAGGTTGCTTCCTCCATAAGGCACCGCCTTCTGGAGAACTTCCTGGAAGGCCCAAGTGGGTCTGGTTGCTATTTGTACCCCCTATTTACTAAATATAGATAAGGATTTGCGCTTAGCGCGGCAAGGTGCGCTTAGCATGACTACTCTACTAAACAGCACTGGCTTAGCGAGCAGGCTCGCTAAGCCCAATTCCAACAAATAGAAAAACAAAGAGATAATTGTGCTTACCATGACAGGGCACGCTTAGCGAACAAAAAAACACAGAAACTAAGTCAACTAACCTAAAGTTTAAAACTTTTATGAAACTAAAGACAAGGTTGAAACACTTACTTGAATTTCTAAGATTGAGAGTGCAAAGGAAGCAAAAACTGCAGGCAAATTGGAAATGAAAGCGAGATGTAGAAAAATGCAGGGAAGGAGGAGATGCTGAAGAGAGTGGGGTGGTAACTGCTAAAGGCAGTTACGCCTATTTACATTTTGCAAATTTCGATCCTCTCGCTTAGTGCATAGACTCGCTAAGCGAGCCCAAAGTGACGTCTGAGTTTTTAAACATGCGCGCTTAGCGAATCTGCTCGCTAAGCCCAATTAAAAAATTTGAAATTCCAGAGAAGTTTTTGGGCTTAGCGCAAAGATACGCGCTTAGCGGGTTCTGCAGATTTGATTGGCCTGCAACTCGCGCTTAGCGGGCAATGGCCACGCTTAACGAATCAATTGCTTCTTAAATGCAAAGAGTGGGTCTCGCTAAGCGAGCCACCTCGCTTAGCGCAATTCTCATAAATGCAATTCTAGAAAGGTTTGCGTGCTTAGCGAGTGGCTGTGCTAAGCCCAATTCGAAAGAATTGAAATCTAGAGAAGTTTTTAGGCTTAGCGTGGAGCACACGCTTAGCGAGACCACTACAGCCAATGGTCAGGGGTTAAGGTGCATAGCGCAAGCACAACTCGCTTAGCGCCTGTAGAGAATTTCGCTTAGCGCAAGGGCTGCGTTTAGCGAATGGACTTTTGAAAATTTTCAAAGTTAAATTTTCAGTCTATAGCTCAAGAAAGCTTTTGAAACCCCTTTTTTCAATGCAATGCATGCTGAAATATATTCCCACAATCAAAGTTAAATGTTCAAGTAATGAAAATGAAAATAAGGAAAAGAATAAAATAAGCTGGGTTGCCTCCTAGGAAGCGCTCTTTTAATGTCACTAGCTTGACGCAAAAGTGTTTGTCAGCCCAGATCAATCTTGGTTTTCTCCTTCAGAACCTTCTCTTCTAGACAAACATTCTGGTCCAGCAATGTCCTTTCTTCATCAAATAGCTCAAAGCTAATCATTTTTATCTTCAATACCCATTTCTAGCTTCTTTTTTCCCATGTTTACTACACAGCTTGCAGTAGCCATAAATGGACATCCCAAAAATTAAGGGAATATCTATATCTTCCTCTATGTCCATTACCATAAAGTCAGTAGGAAAGATAAGGTGTTTGACCCGAACCAAAACATCCTCTATTACTCCATAGGGTCTGGTGATGGAGCGATCTGCTAACTGTAAAGTCATCCTAGTCGGCATTATCTCCAACTCTCCAAGCCTCTGACACATGGAAAGCGACATCAAATTAATACTAGCTCCCAAATCAATAAGAGCCTTACCAACAGAAACTTCACATATAGAACAAGGTATAGTGCACTACCTGGATCCTTATGTTTTGGTGGAAGGATACGTTGAATTATGGCACTACAGTTCCCCTCCACAACTATGGTGTCACTATGGATGTACTTGTTCTTCCGAGTTAGCATATTTTTCAGAAATTTAGCATAGAGCGGCATCTGCTGTAGAGCTTCTCCAAAGGGCATGGTAATTTCTAGCTTCTTGAAAATATCCAGAAATCTAGCTGGATGTCTTTCTTTGTCCTTCCTAGAAGGTACCTAGGGATATGGTACTTCTATCCCTTCAACTAGAGATGCTTCTTTCTTTTTCTCTCTAGCACATTCACTCTTGCTCTTTTTCTTTTCTTCTTTTCTTTCTTTTTCTTTTTCATTTTTTTTAATTTTCTTTTTCTTTCTCTCTTTCTTTTTCTTTCGTTTCCTTCTTACTTATTTCTTTTTCACTCACTATTATTGGTATCTCCTTCTACTGATCATCTTTTGCTTCTACTTCTTCCTCAGTCTCACTCAAAGGTTCCACCACTGGGGCAATTTTTGGTTCAGTCATCAGTTGTTGTTTTTCTTCACCCATCCTCTTATTACCTTCATTCATGCTCACCATTTTGCTTCTAGTCATAACAACCTTGCACTCCTCCTTTGGATTCTTCTCTGTGTTGGCTCCAAAGCTGCTTGACGGTCGGTCTGCCAGTTGTTTTGCCAATTGTCCCACCTGGACTTCTAGATTCTTGATGGTTGACTCTGTGCTCTTTTGATTGGACATGGATACTTGCATGAACTGAGCAAGAGTCTCTTCCAGCTTCGTCGTTCTGTCATAGAGATTAGGCCCTTGTTGTTGTGGCCTATTAGATGGCCTACCCTGGTCTTTATTAAACTGATTACTAGGGTGAGTTCTCCACTGTCCCAGTTGCTGATTAAATTGTTGGCCATGTTGAAATCCAGAATACCCACCTGCATTAAAGTTTGGTCTTGGGTGGTTCCCCGTGTAGTTCACTTCATGTGCTGTATCTTCTGTGGGAATGCAGCAGCCAAAATCATGTGCTCCACCACATATAACACAACCTACAAAACATAAGAGGGTGAAGGTTGTCCAAAATGTAATTGGGTTAACAAGGAAAATGAAAACAAGCTTAATCTAACAGCATCCTCAGGCACACCAGCCAGTCTGACAGTGTTGCAAATCTCAATATAAGTGGCTAGATATGCATACAGGTCTTCATTGGGCAGACCATGAAACAAATTGTTCTGAATCAACTGAATTAATGAATGTGGATATGTTATATTTTGTGCTTGAACCTCTGGCCGTGCAATGCTAGTAAAGAACTGCGGCACACTTGAGCTAGAGTAATCTTCAAGGGTAACTCTTCTTGGTTCATCAACCATGATATTGGCTTCAAATAATACTATGTGAGATTCCCCTTGTTTTGGAAAACTAGAAGATGCCTCAAAAGATAGACGTTCTTCCTGAATTGCTGCTGCCTCAATGTCCTGCAAAAACTTTCTATTCCTTTCTGTGTTCCTTTTCCTGCCAAATTGCGTTAATTTCCAAGTCTATGGGAATCAAAACACTTGCAGAAGACATTATTTGCATGCAAAACAAGCAAAACAAAAGTTAACCAATTCCAACGAACAATGAATTGTGCAGTAACTAAATATTCACAAAATAAACAAAGAATCAAAGAATAGAAAAAAATAAATGCCTACAATTTGAACTAAACTTTTCTAAATAAAAAGAAGTTCCCCGGCAACGGCGCCAAAATAATTTTGTTCACATCCTGGTACTACTTATTTTTGTGGATGTGAAATCTAACCGGCAAGTGCACCGGGTCATCAAGTAAATAATTAAAATGGAATGAACCGAGTATCAAACTCAGGAAACTTGTTTTGCTTGGAAAAGTGTCATTCAAAATGCAAGTGTTTGTAAAAATAGTTAAGTGTCATGAATTGAAAACAAAGGTATTTTCTATTCTAATCAAAGAAACAGTAAATGTAAGCAATTGAGTATGTAAACAAATAAGTAAAAGTGTTGGGTCCTTATACCGAGATACTTGATGCAATTAGAGTTTTTCTCTATTTAAATTTATTTTTGTGTTCTATACTGAGGATAAAGATACCAAACACCGATGTCTCGTGAGTCTGGACTAATTTAAACTAAACTTCATTCGCAGATGTCTCTTGTTGAACTTAGCTTAGTTTAAACAACATTATAATCACAACATAATAAAAGCCAAAACCCTGCACTTTATTCCTAGCAATGCAGTTATCTAGCCCTACTCTATCAAGTTCTAAGGAAACAATACATTTTTCAATGCTAAAGTTCCTAACAGCACACACCAATGAGTGATCAAACCACAAGCATGCATACAATAAGCGTAGATAGAAACAATGAACACATGAAAATAACTTCAAATAGGCAATAATAATATTTACATCAAGTATTCAGCAGAGATTCCCAACAAAGGATTCTAGCCCTCCATTACAAGGGAGCAGCTTTCACAAATAGGAGAAAGGTTTTAGAGGAAATACCAGATTACAAAGCAATGGGGATTCCTCCTCCACCTCTAAAAACCTAGGACTTACTCTTTAACCTAGAATCTACCTAAAAGTTAGGGCCTTTGCTTCCTTGCTCAACTTTTCCTCTATTCTCTGCACACAATTCGCTGTCTATTCAGACCTCCCTCACATTCTTTGCAAGTCAGGCTTAAAAAAGGGCTTCCTGTCCGTGAAGGCGCGCTTAGCGCCATTCTTGCGCTAAGCACGAGTAAGTGAGATTTCGCTTAGCGCCAATCTCGCGCTTAGTGCAGAAGAGACAATCGTCTCGCTTAGCGAGCTGTATACGCGCTGAAAGTGTGCTGGCGTGGAAGAACTCTCTTCAGATTTATCCTTAGTCGCCAAGCCACTACTGTCTCGCTTAGCAGTTTGGTCTCGCTAAGCACATGGTTCAGGCTTAGTGAGACAACAACTTTTGCACCTTTATAAGTTTCTCCTTTTTACCTGAATTTGAGGTGAAATTTACATTAAATTCATATGGAAGGCTTCTACTGAGCACATATGAAAACTAAACTAGAAATATTTACAATTCTACCTAAAATAACCATAAATTGGGAGATTTTTATACATTTTGGAAAAAATTTCTATACAAAAGTTAGTCGTAAAAGATGACTAATAGTAGGCTTTTTGGCTCTTGGCTACACATGCAAACATGGCCTTGATCATTTCAATGCACAAAATTGCAATCAATTTACAAGAGATTTAGTCAAAGTCTATTGTGAGTGAAATAAGAGTGTCTCTCAATATATATTTGTATCATTATAAGGATCACTCACTCACCAGGCTAGGTCTACAAGTTGCTTTATTTGTTTTCAATTTTTCATGCCAAACTCATTACATGTCTCAATCAAGCAAAATCAATTATTTTCACTTTTAGAATTTGAGTTCAACCACACAAAGAATGATTTAAGCATAAAAGTTTGTTTTATTTTATAGTGGGTTTGCAAAAAAATGGTGATGCTTCTTAATAACTTGTGTTTACTTATCTTCCTAATAATAAACATATTCCTAAACTACCAAACATATACTAAACAACTAAAATAATAAAGAGAAATTAACAAAAAGTAAAAGAGAGAGGTAGAGAAGGCTTCACTTAGGGCTGAAGAGCCCTCAACATCTTCTCTTATCCATTGCAGCCTTGCCACCTCCTTAGACAGCAAGTACGTGATCCTCCAAATGAGCTGGCTGCCAATAAGGTTGCACATGATGAACAAAACTAAAAAATTCAAGTTAGTGCTATGCTACCGAGTGATAATTTTTTTTGCAAACTCCAAACTTAAAGCTAAAAACTATCCTAAATGGATGTAATGTAAAAAGTAAGAGTTAGAAAGATGGGTTGCCTCCCAGTAAGCGCTTCTTTAGCGTCACTAGCTTGATGTTTGGTGTCGCTCTAAGGATCTTTGAACTTGATGACTATGGTGTGTTGTGGGACTTCTCCACCAAGGTAGATCTTTAATCTTTGGCCATTAACCAACCAGCTACGGTCTTCTGATTAGTCTTCTATCTCTATATCTCCATAAGGCTTAAAGTCTTTGATTGTAAAGGACCACTCCATCTTGATTTTAATTTTCTAGGAAACAACTTTAATCTTGAGTTGTAAAGCAATACTTGTTGTTCCATCCTTAATTCTCTGTGTAGAGCTTTCTTTGTAGAGCTTGGATGATTCATATGCATTGAGGCACATCTCTTAAAGTCCATGTAGCTCTACTTTCATCTTTTCTCTGGATGCCACAGAGTCCAAGTTGAGGAACTTCAATGATCTTTTATTTCTAACTCCACTTGTAGGTGGCATGCTTTTCTGTACACCATTTGAAACAATGAGAGACCAATAGGTGTTTTGAAGGTTGTTATATATGCCCATAGGTAATCATCAAGCTTTGCAGTCCAATCCTTCCTTGAAGTAGCTACGGTCTTTTTTGGTATCCTATTGATCTCCCTATTTGAAACTTTAGTCGATCCATTTGTTTGTGGATGATAGGGTGATGCTACTTTTCCTCGAACATCATAGTGTTGGAGGACCTTTGAGAGTTGAGCATACACAAATGTGTACCTCCATCACTAATCAAGAGTCTAGGCACTCCAAACCTAGCAAATATGTTTCTCTTTAAGAACTTAATCACCATCTTTGCATGATTGGTTGGACTAGCAATTTCTTCCACCCACTTTGAGACATAGTCCACTGCTACCAAGATATATTCATTGTCATACGAGGATGGTAAGGGACCAACAAAATCAATTCCCCAACAATCAAAGACTTATGCCTCTTGCATGTTATGTGATGACATTTCATGTCGTCTAGATATGTCGTTGATTCTTTGACAGCTATCGCATGATCATGCATGGTTATGAGCATCTTTGAAGAATGTAGGCCAATAAAATCAAGCTCGAAGGATCTTTGTAGTTGTTCTCTCTTTGTTGAAGTGGCCTCTATATGGTGACTTCTCCCTTTGTTACACATCAATTAACAAATTGTTAGAACCAATACGAAAAATAATAGGCAATGCGAAAAAGAATAACATCATCCCAAACATACTTGGTGGCTTCTTGGAAGAACCTTTTTCTCTTGTGAAATTTCATACCTTCTGGTGGTTGTCCCGTGGCCTTAAAGTTTGCCATGTTATTGAACCAAGGGTAGTCCTCATCCTTGAAGCTTATTGCCATGAGTGCCTCATCAAGGAATTCTTTGATCTCCTTTTCTTTCTTGGTGACTTCTTCATTGACTAGTCTCGATAAAAGATCAACTACTAGGTTGTCACACCCATTTTTATCTTAAATCTCTAAACTAAACTCTTGTAGTAGCAGGACCCATCTAATTAATCTTGGCTTCGAATCCACTTTAGCGAGTAGATATTTTATAGCTAAATGGTTAGTTTGCACAATGATCTTTGATCCTACAAGATATGATAAAAAAATTTCAAGGGCATAAACACTGCTAGCATCTTCTTCTCCGTTGTTGTGTAGTTGGTTTGGGCTCCATTTAGCACTTTGTTGGCATAGTAGATAGCATGAAATCTTCCATTTCTATTTTTTCCTAATACTACTCTACCGCATAGTCACTAGCATCACACATTAATTCAAATTCTTTCCCCTAATTGGGAGCCACTATAACTGGTGCAATTATTAGCGTCTTTTTCAAGAGGTCGAAAGCTTGAAGAAATTCTTCATTGAAATGGAAAGGGTTCTCTTTGCCAAGTAAATTACTGGCAATCTTAAAGAAATCTGTATGAAACTTCTATAGAAACCAGCGTGCCCCAAAAAGTTTCTTACTCCTTTCACGTCTTGAGGTAGTGGGAGCTTTTCAATTACTTCTATCTTGGCTTGATCTATTTCAATACCTCTTATTGAAGTTTTATGCTCGAGCACTATACCTTTGGTTACCAGGAAGTGAAATTTTTGCCAATTTAGCACAAGGTTCTTTTCAATGCATCTTTATAGGACTCTTTCCAAGTTTTTGAGGCATAACGTGAACAAATCTCCAAATATAGAGAAATCATCCATAAATACTGTCATACCCTAATTTCGTCCGGGGACCTTTGCTTGATGACATGCGACCTTTCTTTGGTCCTTGTGAGGTGCTTGGCACCCATCATTAGGCAATTTGTGAAATTCCAGGACATGCCGGAAAACCAAAAAATATTGATGCACAATCCGTAAGTTTCCGTGACACACCGGAAATCAAATGGAAGCATCGTTGCATAATTAAGTGAGGTTCCGTAACATTCCGTAAGTCAAAAAGGGGATTGTTAGTGCCTAGCTTTACTAAGCTTTAAAAGATTGGCTAAGATTTTGTTAAAACATAAGCACTTAGACAATGAAGGAAAGCTGGAGTTGCTGCACATGATGTCCAACGTTATGTCAAGGAATCAGATCGGGCTGCACAATGCACAAGGCAAGATAAAATGTCAAATGAAGAATTGAAGCTGCAGGATTCACGATGTCGGATACAATGTCCAGGACATCCTGCCCGAAAATACTGGAGTTGCTGAAAGCATTGAAGTTGCAGGATCCACGATGTCAGATACAATGTCCAGGACATCCTGCCTGAAAATACTGGAATTGCTAAAAGCATTGAAGCTGCAGGATCCACGATGTCGGATACAATGTCCAGGACATCCTGCCCGAAAATACTGGAGTTGCTAAAAGCATTGAAGTTGCAGGATCCATGATGTCGGACACGATGTCCTGACATCCGGCCCGAAAATACTGGACACATAAATCTGTTATCTCTAACAGATTATTGTGCAGTTAGCAACAGATTAGAAGATCTATCTCTTGGAACGAATTAAAAGATAATTAAAGTTCGAATTACAAACTTGAATAGTTCGTTCAGGGATTAAAGATTAAAGATTAAAGATAAAAACTAAAAGATCAAATTGTATCTTTTAGATCTTTAAGTGCAGATTTTCAGGAAGAATGATAGATCTCATCCAGCACAAGCTGTTGCAGCCCAGACACACACACTGCTATAAAAACATGGAGGCTGCACGAGTTTTGTACCAAGTCCGGGATTGAAGAGTTATTTTGTGAGTTTTGGGACTTGAGTCTTTTGTGAGCCACCTTGATGTTACTCTAACATCGAGTGTTGGACCTGAGTGTGTAGAGTTGATCTCTAGAGTGTGTAGAGTTGATCTCTGTAGTTTGTGTGGAGTTGATCTCTATTGTTCAGAGAGCAATCTCTGGTGTGTATTTGATTGGTTTGTAAACACGGGAGTGTGATTGAGAGGGAGTGAGCGGGGTTTCTCATATCTAAGAGTGGCTCTTAGGTAGAGATTGCACGGGTAGTGGTTAGGTGAGAAGGTTGTAAACAGTGGCTGTTAGATCTTCGAACTAACACTATTTTAGTGAATTTCCTCCCTGGCTTGGTAGCCCCCAGATGTAGGTGAGGTTGCACCGAATTGGGTTAACAATTCTCCTGTGTTATTTACTTGTTTAATCTGTTCATACAGTCAAAGACAATCTGCATGTTCTGAAGCGTGATGTCGTGACATCCTATACGACATCTGTCCCCAGTATCAGAATTTCAATTGGTATCAGAGCAGGCACTCGAAATCACTGAGTGAGATCTAGGGAGATAAATTCTGATGAACATGGAGAAAGAAGGAGGACCAGTGAACAGACCACCTATTCTGGATGGAACCAACTATGAATACTGGAAAGCAAGGATGGTGGCCTTCCTCAAATCACTGGATAGCAGAACCTGGAAAGCTGTCATCAAAGGCTGGGAACATCCCAAGATGCTGGACACAGAAGGAAAGCCCACTGATGAATTGAAGCCAGAAGAAGACTGGACTAAAGAAGAAGACGAATTGGCACTTGGAAACTCCAAAGCTTTGAATGCTCTATTCAATGGAGTTGACAAGAATATCTTCAGACTGATCAACACATGCACAGTGGCCAAGGATGCATGGGAGATCCTGAAAACCACTCATGAAGGAACCTCCAAAGTGAAGATGTCCAGATTGCAACTATTGGCCACAAAATTCGAAAATCTGAAGATGAAGGAGGAAGAATGTATTCATGACTTCCACATGAACATTCTTGAAATTGCCAATGCTTGCACTGCCTTAGGAGAGAGGATGACAGATGAAAAGCTGGTGAGAAAGATCCTCAGATCCTTGCCTAAGAGATTTGACATGAAAGTCACTGCAATAGAGGAGGCCCAAGACATTTGCAACTTGAGAGTGGATGAACTCATTGGTTCCCTTCAAACCTTTGAGCTAGGACTCTCGGATAGGGCTGAAAAGAAGAGCAAGAATCTGGCTTTCGTGTCCAATGATGAAGGAGAAGAAGATGAGTATGACCTGGATACTGATGAAGGTCTGACTAACGCAGTTGTGCTCCTTGGAAAACAGTTCAACAAAGTAATGAACAGAATGGACAGGAGGCAGAAACCACATGTCCGGAACATCCCTTTCGACATCAGGAAAGGCAGTGAATACCAGAAAAAGTCAGATGAAAAGCCCAGTCACAGCAAAGGAATTCAATGCCGTGGGTGTGAAGGCTTTGGACACATCAAAGCTGAATGTCCCACTCATCTCAAGAAGCAGAGGAAAGGACTTTCTGTAAGTCGGTCTGATGATACAGAGAGTGAACAAGAAAGTGATTCTGACAGAGATGTGAATGCACTCACTGGGAGATTTGACTCTGCTGAAGATTCAAGTGATACAGATAGTGAAATCACTTTTGATGAGCTTGCTATATCCTATAGAGAACTATGCATCAAAAGTGAGAAGATTCTTCAGCAGGAAGCACAACTGAAGAAGGTCATTGCAAATCTGGAGGCTGAAAAGGAGGCACATGAAGAGGAGATCTCTGAGCTTAAAGGAGAAGTTGGTTTTCTGAACTCTAAACTGGAAAACATGACAAAATCAATAAAGATGCTGAATAAAGGCTCAGATACGCTTGATGAGGTGCTACAGCTTGGAAAGAATGTTGGAAACCAGAGAGGACTTGGATTTAATCCTAAGTCTGCTGGCAGAACAACCATGACAGAATTTGTTCCTGCCAAAAACAGCACTGGAGCCACGATGTCACAACATCGGTCTCGACATCATGGAACGCAGCAGAAAAGGAGCAAAAGAAAGAATTGGAGGTGTCACTACTGTGGCAAGTATGGTCACATAAAGCCCTTTTGCTATCATTTACATGGTCATTCACATCATGGAACTCAAAGTAGCAGCAGCAGAAGGAAGATGATGTGGGTTCCAAAACACAAGACTGTTAGTCTTGTTGTTCATACTTCACTTAGAGCATCAGCTAAGGAAGATTGGTACCTAGATAGCGGCTGTTCCAGACACATGACAGGAGTCAAAGAATTCCTGGTGAACATTGAACCTTGCTCCACTAGCTATGTGACATTTGGAGATGGCTCTAAAGGAAAGATCACTGGAATGGGAAAGCTAGTCCATGATGGACTTCCTAGTCTGGACAAAGTACTGCTGGTGAAGGGACTGACTGCAAACTTGATCAGCATCAGTCAGCTGTGTGATGAAGGATTCAATGTAAACTTCACAAAGTCAGAATGCTTGGTGACAAATGAGAAGAGTGAAGTTCTAATGAAGGGCAGCAGATCAAAGGACAACTGCTACCTATGGACACCTCAAGAAACCAGTTACTCCTCCACATGTCTATCCTCCAAAGAAGATGAAGTCAGAATATGGCATCAAAGATTTGGACATCTGCACTTAAGAGGCATGAAGAAAATCATTGACAAAGGTGCTGTTAGAGGCATTCCCAGTCTGAAAATAGAAGAAGGCAGAATTTGTGGTGAATGTCAGATTGGAAAGCAAGTCAAGATGTCCCACCAGAAGCTTCAACATCAGACCACTTCCAGGGTGCTGGAACTACTTCACATGGACTTGATGGGGCCTATGCAAGTTGAAAGCCTTGGAGGAAAGAGGTATGCCTATGTTGTTGTGGACGATTTCTCCAGATTTACCTGGGTCAACTTTATCAGAGAAAAATCAGACACCTTTGAAGTATTCAAGGAGTTGAGTCTAAGACTTCAAAGAGAAAAAGACTGTGTCATCAAGAGAATCAGGAGTGACCATGGCAGAGAGTTTGAAAACAGCAGGTTTACTGAATTCTGCACATCTGAAGGCATCACTCATGAGTTCTCTGCAGCCATTACACCACAACAGAATGGCATAGTTGAGAGGAAAAACAGGACTTTGCAAGAGGCTGCTAGGGTCATGCTTCATGCCAAAGAACTTCCCTATAATCTCTGGGCTGAAGCCATGAACACAGCATGCTACATCCACAACAGAGTCACACTGAGAAGAGGGACTCCAACCACACTGTATGAAATCTGGAAAGGGAGGAAGCCAACTGTCAAGCACTTCCACATCTTTGGAAGTCCATGTTACATTTTGGCAGATAGAGAGCAAAGGAGAAAGATGGATCCCAAGAGTGATGCAGGAATATTCCTGGGATACTCTACAAACAGCAGAGCATATAGAGTATTCAATTCCAGAACCAGAACTGTGATGGAATCCATCAATGTGGTTGTTGATGATCTAACTCCAGCAAGAAAGAAGGATGTCGAAGAAGATGTCAGAACATCGGGAGACAATGTAGCAGATACAGCTAAAAGTGCAGAAAATGCAGAAAACTCTGATTCTGCTACAGATGAATCAAACATCAACCAACCTGGCAAGAGACCTTCCATTAGAATCCAGAAGATGCACCCCAAGGAGCTGATTATAGGAGATCCAAACAAAGGAGTCACTACAAGATCAAGGGAGATTGAGATTGTCTCCAACTCATGTTTTGTCTCCAAAATTGAGCCCAAGAATGTGAAAGAGGCACTGACTGATGAGTTCTGGATCAATGCTATGCAAGAAGAATTGGAGCAATTCAAAAGGAATGAAGTCTGGGAGCTAGTTCCGAGACCCGAGGGAACTAATGTGATTGGCACCAAGTGGATCTTCAAGAACAAAACCAATGAAGAAGGTGTTATAACCAGAAACAAGGCCAGACTTGTTGCTCAAGGCTACACTCAGATTGAAGGTGTAGACTTTGATGAAACGTTTGCCCCGGTTGCTAGACTTGAGTCCATCAGATTGTTACTTGGTGTAGCTTGCATCCTCAAATTCAAGCTGTACCAAATGGATGTGAAGAGCGCGTTTCTGAATGGATACCTGAATGAAGAAGCCTACGTGGAGCAGCCAAAGGGATTTGTAGATCCAACTCATCCAGATCATGTATACAGGCTCAAGAAGGCTCTCTATGGATTGAAGCAAGCTCCAAGAGCTTGGTATGAAAGGCTAACAGAGTTCCTTACTCAGCAAGGGTATAGGAAGGGAGGAATTGACAAGACTCTCTTTGTCAAGCAAGATGCTGAAAACTTGATGATAGCACAGATATATGTTGATGACATTGTGTTTGGAGGGATGTCGAATGAGATGCTTCCACATTTTGTTCAACATATGCAATCTGAATTTGAGATGAGTCTTGTTGGAGAGCTGACTTATTTTCTGGGACTTCAAGTGAAGCAGATGGAAGACTCCATATTCCTCTCACAAAGCAAGTATGCAAAGAACATTATCAAGAAGTTTGGAATGGAGAATGCCAGCCATAAAAGAACACCTGCACCTACTCACTTGAAGCTGTCAAAAGATGAAGCTGGCACCAGTGTTGATCAAAGTCTGTACAGAAGCATGATTGGGAGCTTACTATATTTAACAGCTAGCAGACCCGACATCACCTATGCAGTAGGTGTTTGTGCAAGATATCAAGCCAATCCTAAGATAAGTCACTTGACTCAAGTAAAGAGAATTCTGAAATATGTAAATGGCACCAGTGACTATGGGATTATGTACTGTCATTGTTCAGATTCAATGCTGGTTGGGTATTGTGATGCTGATTGGGCTGGAAGTGCAGATGACAGAAAAAGCACTTCTGGTGGATGCTTCTATCTGGGCAACAATCTTATTTCATGGTTCAGCAAGAAGCAGAACTGTGTGTCCCTATCTACTGCAGAAGCAGAGTATATTGCAGCAGGAAGCAGCTGTTCACAACTAGTTTGGATGAAGCAGATGCTCAAGGAGTACAATGTCGAACAAGATGTCATGACATTGTTCTGTGACAACTTGAGTGCTATTAATATTTCTAAAAATCCTGTTCAACACAGCAGAACCAAGCACATTGACATTAGACATCACTATATTAGAGAGCTTGTTGATGATAAAGTTATCACACTGGAGCATGTTGACACTGAGGAACAAATAGCAGATATTTTCACAAAGGCATTGGATGCAAATCAGTTTGAAAAACTAAGGGGCAAGCTGGGCATTTGTGTGCTAGAGGATTTATAGCAATTACTGTTATTTGAACGTGCTCAAACGTTAATAGCGC
Organism: Glycine soja; assembly: GCF_004193775.1. NCBI lineage: Eukaryota > Viridiplantae > Streptophyta > Magnoliopsida > Fabales > Fabaceae > Glycine > Glycine soja. The sequence continues at coordinate 36,927,823 of NC_041016.1, read as the reverse complement.
GTTCTCTACTGGGCCAAGACAAATTCGACCGTTGCTTCACACGTCCCTTTACATTCCTCATTCAAATTTATATTTTCGTGGCATTCTTGTTTTCATCAGCATTCCCCAACACCTCTCGGAATTTCACGAAACCATTTCAAAAGCTCTGCTTCTCCATGGCTACCTCACCAAAAGATACTGCAGCTCCTGGCTCACCCTCTGTACCATCATCTCCGCACCAGGAACAACCTGAATTCAACATCCAACCCATACAAATGATTCCTGGCCAAGCTCCTGTCCCTGAGAAACTGGTTCCCAAAAGACAACAGGGAGTGAAGATTTCTGAAAACCCTAGCCCTGCAACAAGTCCTAGGGAAGTAGACCCGGAGATGGATAAGAAGATCCGCAGTATTGTGAGTAACATTCTGAAAAATGCTGCTGTGCCTGATGCTGGTGAAGATGTTCCAACATCCTCCACCCCGAATGTTTCTGTGCCTGATGTTGATAAAGATGTTCCAACATCTTCCGCTCCAAATGCTGAAGCCCTCCCTTCACCCAGTGAAGAGGAATCAACAGAAGAAGAAGATCAAGCCACAGAGAAGACCCCTGCACCAAGGGCACCAGAACCTGCTCCAGGTGACCTCATTGACCTTGAAGAGGTAGAATCTGATGAGGAACCCATTGCCAACAAGTTGGCACCTGGCATTGCAGAAAGACTACAAAGCAGAAAGGGAAAAACCCCCATCAAGAGGTCTGGACGAATCAAAACTATGGCCCAGAAGAAGAGAACTCCAATCACTCCTACCACATCCAGAAGGAGCAAGGTTGCAATCCCCTCCAAGAAGAGGAAAGAAATTTCCTCATCCGATTCTGATGATGATGTCGAACTAGATGTCTCGACATCAAAGAGGGCCAAGAAATCTGGGAGAAAGGTGCCTGGAAATGTTCCTGATGCACCATTGGACAACATCTCTTTCCACTCCATTGGCAATGTTGAAAAGTGGAAATATGTGTATCAACGCAGACTTGCGGTTGAAAGAGAACTGGGAAGAGATGCCTTGGATTGCAAGGAGACCATGGACCTCATCAAGGCAGCAGGACTGATGAAAACTGTCACCAAGTTGGGAGATTGTTATGAAAGTCTAGTCAGGGAATTCATTGTCAACATTCCCTCTGACATAACAAACAGAAAGAGTGATGAGTATCAAAGAGTGTTTGTCAGAGGAAAATGTGTTAGATTCTCCCCTGCTGTAATCAACAAATACCTGGGCAGACCAACAGATGGAGTGGTGGATATTACTGTCTCTGAGCATCAAATTGCCAAGGAAATCACTGCCAAACAAGTCCAGCATTGGCCAAAGAAAGGGAAGCTGTCTGCAGGGAAGCTAAGTGTGAAATATGCAATCCTGCACAGGATTGGAGCTGCAAACTGGGTACCCACCAATCATACTTCCACTGTTGCCACAGGTTTGGGTAAATTTCTGTATGCTGTTGGAACCAAGTCCAAATTTAATTTTGGAAACTATATATTTGATCAAACTGTTAAGCATTCAGAATCCTTTGCTGTCAAATTACCCATTGCCTTCCCAACTGTATTGTGTGGCATTATGTTGAGTCAACATCCCAATATTTTAAACTGCACTGACTCTGTGATGAAGAGAGAATCTCCTCTATCCCTGCATTACAAATTGTTTGAGGGGACACATGTCCCAGACATTGTCTCGACATCAGGGAAAGCTGCTGCTTCAGGTGCTGTGTCCAAAGATACTTTGATTGCTGAACTCAAGGACACATGCAAGGTGCTGGAAGCCACCATCAAAGCCAACACAGAGAAGAAGATGGAGCTGGAACGCCTGATCAAGAGACTCTCAGACAGTGGCATTGATGATGGTGAAACAGCTGAGGAAGAAGAAGAAGCAGCTGAGGAAGAAGAAGAAGCAGCTGAGGCAAAGGAAGATGCAGCAGAGGATACAGATTCAGATGATGATGATGATTCTGAAGCCACCCCATGATCATCAGACCTTTATGTTTTTTGCTTTTACTTTTATTAGCTAAAGGGGCATGTCCCTTTGAACAATGGTTACTATTGGTCTGTAATATTTGCACCTTAAGCTCATGCATTCTACTTTTGTCAAATTCTGTCTAAAAAGGGGGAGTAATAGTTATGCATGATTTGGGAGTAATGGTATTAATATGTATGCAATAGTAGTATTATGCATGATGTATGATTTTGAGAAGTAGGATACGAAGTATGCATGATTCATGATTTTGAGGGGGAGACTGCTGCTGATGATGACTGATGTAAGCTACTAGTAGCTGATAGAAGATGCTGCAGTAAGAGCATGAAGACAGGGGGAGCAAAAAGCTGATGTCACATGAGATGTCTCGACATCCTGGAAAAGACTAGTAGCTGATAGAAGATGCTGCAGTAAGCATGGAGACAGGGGGAGCAGGAGCAGAAAGCTGATGTCACGTGAGATGTCTTGACATCCTGGAAACGATTTGCAACTTGTCTAAACTACAGATTCCGCTGTGCTTGATTACTCTGATAATGAAAGTTGCTGATCCCACTTGCATAACTGCTTGTACCTGCTCAGGAAGTGTCTAAGTATGTTTTAGACAAAATTTGCCAAAGGGGGAGATTGTTAGTGCCTAGCTTTACTAAGCTTTAAAAGATTGGCTAAGATTTTGTTAAAACATAAGCACTTAGACAATGAAGGAAAGCTGGAGTTGCTGCACATGATGTCCAACGTTATGTCAAGGAATCAGATCGGGCTGCACAATGCACAAGGCAAGATAAAATGTCAAATGAAGAATTGAAGCTGCAGGATTCATGATGTCGGATACAATGTCCAGGACATCCTGCCCGAAAATACTGGAGTTGCTGAAAGCATTGAAGTTGCAGGATCCACAATGTCGGATACAATGTCCAGGACATCCTGCCTGAAAATACTGGAATTGCTAAAAGCATTGAAGCTGCAGGATCCACGATGTCGGATACAATGTCCAGGACATCCTGCCCGAAAATACTGGAGTTGCTAAAAGCATTGAAGTTGCAGGATCCATGATGTCGGACACGATGTCCTGACATCCGGCCCGAAAATACTGGACACATAAATCTGTTATCTCTTTAACAGATTATTGTGCAGTTAGCAACAGATTAGAAGATCTATCTCTTGGAACGAATTAAAAGATAATTAAAGTTCGAATTACAAACTTGAATAGTTCGTTCAGGGATTAAAGATTAAAGATTAAAGATAAAAACTAAAAGATCAAACTGTATCTTTTAGATCTTTAAGTGCAGATTTTCAGGAAGAATGATAGATCTCATCCAGCACAAGCTGTTGCAGCCCAGACACACACACTGCTATAAAAACATGGAGGCTGCACGAGTTTTGTACCAAGTCCGGGATTGAAGAGTTATTTTGTGAGTTTTGGGACTTGAGTCTTTTGTGAGCCACCTTGATGTTACTCTAACATCGAGTGTTGGACCTGAGTGTGTAGAGTTGATCTCTAGAGTGTGTAGAGTTGATCTCTGTAGTTTGTGTGGAGTTGATCTCTATTGTTCAGAGAGCAATCTCTGGTGTGTATTTGATTGGTTTGTAAACACGGGAGTGTGATTGAGAGGGAGTGAGCGGGGTTTCTCATATCTAAGAGTGGCTCTTAGGCAGAGATTGCACGGGTAGTGGTTAGGTGAGAAGGTTGTAAACAGTGGCTGTTAGATCTTCGAACTAACACTATTTTAGTGAATTTCCTCCCTGGCTTGGTAGCCCCCAGATGTAGGTGAGGTTGCACCGAACTGGGTTAACAATTCTCCTGTGTTATTTACTTGTTTAATCTGTTCATACAGTCAAAGACAATCTGCATGTTCTGAAGCGTGATGTCGTGACATCCTATACGACATCTGTCCCCAGTATCAGAATTTCAGGGATGATTATGTAATCCGCAAGGTTCCGTAACATTACGGCAAGAAAACAAGTATCGTTACGAAATTCGTAAGTTTCCGTAACTTTACGAAAAGAGAATCACCAAAAAAAAGCAGAGGGGGTGTACTTAGTAAAAATGGGGGTGCAAATAGCACCCAGGCCCACTTGGGCCCTACAGAATATTCCTCCAGAAGGCTGTTGCTATAAATAGGGGAAGAAGTGAAGAAGAAAAGGGTTCAGCCCCTTAGGCACTTCTCTCTCTTTCGAATTTGCTTGGAAAAATTGTTTCCGTGAAGAAAATCTAAGCCGAGGCGCTTCCGAAACGTTTCCGTAACGTTTTCCGTGAGGAATTTCGTGAAGGTTTTCGACCGTTCTTCGACGTTCTTCATTCGTTCTTCATCGTTCTTCGATCTTCAATGGGTAAGTACCTCGAACCAAGCTTTTTGATTCATTCTATGTACCCGTAGTGGTCCACATTGTGTTTCGTGCATTTTTATTCTCGTTTTGTTTACTTTTTATACCCCCTGTTGACGTGCTTAAGCCATTTTACTTAAGTCATTTCTCGCTTAACTTAAAAATAAAAATCAATTTCCACCGAACGTTTGAATTGTATTATCCGTTAACTTCGGTTAAAATAAATTCCGACCGTTCGGTCGTGCCGTAACCACGTTGGAAATAAAAAAAGAGGTAAAAAATAATATAATAATCAAAAAAACATCTTTTAGCAAAATAAAGCGGAAAATCAATCGGACGTTTTCTCTTTGGGATTTCTCATTCTTAATCGAATTGATTAATAACTAAAGTGAAACTAAGGCTAAAATCAACTCGCCTAGTCAAGCTCGTCCATAAAAATAGGCTTTTGATGTTTGTCATTTCAATTTCTCACTAAGTAAAATGGATCATTTTCAAGGTCCAACGCCTTAAAATGATCACCTCTTAAGTAAAAAAGAATCACTTGATAAGAAAGAACTACGTAGGTCTGATTTCCTCATCGCAAATTGAGGAATACGTAGGAGCAAAGGGAAACACCCTTGTCGACCACAAAAAAGGAAAAATATAAAAAGGGTATAAAGGATATAAGGACATAAAAGGGAACGTAAAAATCAAAGTCATGTTTGCACATTCGATTAAAGGCTACCGTCCCTTGGGACGGACGTGTGGGGTGCTAATACCTTCCCCGTGCGTAAATACAACTCCCGAACCTTTCACTTAAAAGTTCGTAGATCGCGTCTTTTCCGTTTTTTCCGACGTTTTCCTCAAATAAACGTTGGTGGCGACTCCGCGCGTATTCCTTTCGTGGAACACGCATCCCGCGAGTCTCACGTCGCCCTCCCGCCGAAGGGTAGGTTGTGACAAATACCTCTATGGATTTTTCTACCATGTTAGAAAAGATGGCATTCGTACACCTTTGGAACGTGGTTGGTGCATTGCAAAGTCCAAAGGGCATTCTGATGTAAGCTTCATTGGAGCTTGTAGGCCTAGGATCTTCTTCATCAATGGATTCCTATGCTTCTTGAAAGACGAATGGCAGTGGAATGGAGAAGGAAGAGAGAGGAGATGCCACTTCAACGAGAAGATGAGTTTAGAAGAAGCTCACCACCATAGGAGGCCATGGATAATAGCTTGGAGGAAGAAGGAGATGAATGAAGGGAGAGGAAGAGAAGAGCACAAATTTTTGTGCTCTAAAAGAGCTCTGAAATCTAAAGTTTAATTTTCAAATGATCAAAGTTGGAAAAATGCACACACATAACCCCTATTTATAGCCTAAGTGTCACACAAAATTGGAGGGAAATCTAAATTTCTATTCAAATTTCACTTGAATTTGAAATTGAATTTGTGGAGCCAAATTTTGGAGCCAAAATTTCACTAATTATGATTAGTGAATTTCAGATATGGTTCAGCCCACTAATCCAAGATCAAGTCCAAGATTCTGCACTAAGTGATCTTAGGTGTCATGAGGCATGTAAAGCATGAAGGACATGCACAAAGCGTGACTATATAATGTGGCAATGGGGTGTAGCAAGCAAATGCTCACCTCCCCCTCTAAAATTTAATTGGATTGGGCTTCTCCCAATTCAATTAAATTTATTTCTCAACACACACATCAAATATTCACTTAATGCATGTGAAATTACAAAACCACCCCTAATACAAAAACTAGTCTAGGTGCCCTAAAATACAAGGGCTGGAAAATCCTACATTTCTAGGGTACCCTACCTACATTATGGAGCCCTAAATACAAGGCCCAAAATTAATGAAACCTTAATCTAATATGTACAAAGATAAGTGGGCTCATACTTAGCCCATGGGCCCGAAATCTACCCTAAGGCTCATGAGAATCCTTGGGCCTTCTCTTGCATCTTTGGCCCAATCTTCTTGGAGTCTTCTATCCAATTCCCTTGGGGGATAGGATTGCATCACATTCTCTGTCAGGCAAAGACTCCAAATGGGTAAGTGAAGGTTGTTTTCTCTTGATCCTTCGGATTAACAAGAATTTGATTATACCTCGAGTATCCATCTAGAAAGAAATAGAAGGCTTGGCTGCCTAACCACTCAAGCATTTGATCCATGAAGGGAATAGGAAAGTGGTCTTTCTTTGTTGCCTTGTTGAGAAGGCGGTAATCGATACATATTCTTCAACTGGTCACAATCCTTGTGGGAATCAACTCATTCTTTTCATTTTTTTTATCAATGTTATTCCTCTCTTTTTGGAGACTTTCTCTTTCATCAACGGGTTGAGTCTCCTTAGTGGTTGTTCTACTAGTTTAAAGTCCTCTTCAAGGTTGATGTTGTGCATGTAGATTGATGAGCTTATTCCTTTGAGGTCAAAGATTTTCCATCCTAAGGTTTGCTTGTGCTTCTTTGGTACCTCCACTAGTCTTTTTTCTTCCTCTTTGTGCAATGTGCTACTAATGATGGCAGGTTTCTCATCCTCACCCTTTAAAAATACATATTAAGGTGAGAAGGCAAAGGCTTTAATTCCAAGATAGGTTTTTCTTTAATCAAGGTTCTTGGATCCTCTATTTTATTTTCCAACACTTCCTTTGAGGAATCTAGGTGCTGGATGCATTCCCCCAACTTTTCATTATGCTTTGATGTGAGGTATTCCATGGAGTTGGTTAAAGCAAGCTCTAATGGTGTTAGTGTTATGATTTGTGAGTTTTCTCTTCTATCACTTCATCAATTATATCCACCTTGAAGCAAGCTCCTTTATCCTTGGGGTGCTTCAAAACTTCACGCACATCAAATGTGATCTCCTTGTCATCCACTTGTAAAGTGCATTTGCCCTTCGCAACACTGATGACAACATTAGCGGTATTCAAGAATGGTCTTCCTATTAAAAGGGAAACGACGTCTTCTTTGATATCCATGATGACAAAGTCCACTGGTATGGTGAACCTTCCAACTCATACATGAATGTTCTCCATTATTCTAGGAGGAAATTTAATGGAACTGTCTGCTAGTTGTATCGTCATGCATGTTGATTTCATCGCTACCTTTCCAATTTTGTTTAGCAGAAATAATGGCATTAGGTTGATACTAGATCCAAAATCAAGGAATGCTCTTCCTAATGATAAATTCACAATTGATATAGGAATAGTAAAACTACTAGGATCACCTAGCTTCTTTGGATTCTCCAAGATGGCATTTCAATCCTCTTCAAGAGTCACTACACCATAGTCTTTCAAACTTTTCTTCTTAGTTATGAGGTTTTTTAAGAACTTTGAGTATTCCAGCATCATGTCTATGGCATTAGTGAAAGGAATGGTGACATCAAGTTGCTTGATCAAGTTTATAAGCCTTCTATATCGCCGCTTCTTGTCTTGCTTTGTTGGTTTGTGAAGATACAACTTCTCACACGTAATGCTTGTTTAGCTTCTCGTGTTAGTTGCCTCTTTGTCTTAATTTGCTCTCATGCTATTTCTTCAACTATCATGTCCTCCTCTTTTATGTCTTATTCCTTCACTCCATCATTTACCTCCATGTCTTTTCTTACTGGCTCTTTAGTTGCTAACATGCTTCTTGTTGTTACGATATTACAGTCAACCTTGTTGGCAATTTCTTTTTTTGCACTGCTAACTCTTTTACTTGATCTTTTAAAATATTTATTACCTTCACGATGTTCTCGAGGTTGGAGTAAGATGTGATGCTAAGGTTGATTACAATTTCTTCTAACTTTGTAGTGCATTCTCTCATGAATTTGGTTTCCTTGGCTACTTCCTCCATATAGTAACAGGCATGGTGGTTGCCTCCATATTCTTCACATGAGAGAATTGGTTGTTTTGACGGTATCAACAGCTGAAGTTGTTTTACTATGCTTTTGGTTACGTTCTCTATCATAGCCTCCATCATAGCTTTCATTTGTGTTTATATCTATGCAAGCTTCTAATTTGGACATGGTTGGGTCTTCGACCCCTTTTATAATTATGTGCAATACTAAAGAAAGATAAAATTTTATAATTAAAACGAGTAAGTATAAATAATTTTAGAAAAATAAAATTTTAAGATATAAGAGGTAATATTAAACTATTAAAAATAGGCAATTTCTTTTTTTGAGGATCAATATGAGGGGGGTTATAGATATATTTACCAAGAATTTGAATATTTAAAAATGGAGGAGAAAATTTTTGCTGAAAATTAAAAGATAAAAATAGGAAAATAAATCTAAAAAGATAAAAATATCAATCTATTTTAAAAACTGAAATATTTATTTATTTATTTATTTATCAAAAAGGGAAACTAACATTTATTGCTGAAAATTGAAGATAAAAAAAACTAAAATATATTTTTCTATTTTTTTTTCAAAATTTATTTATCAAAAACGGAAAATAAAAGTAAGACAAAGGAAAAATAAAAGATAAATTCAAAATATAAATCTATGAGATAAGAAAATTGAATTATATCTTTGTCTATATGTATATTTCGAGATTTTTAAGTTAAAAAGGAAATAAAATCAAATGATGAAAATTTAAAAAGATAAATTGAAAGGATAAATCAATTACATCTAATAAGATACAGGCGAAAGATGATATAAATAACAACCTAACAAATAAAATCTAGAAATATAATAGTTATCATAATTTCCTAATAAATTTAAAAATAACTACCTAATCTACGAATATAATTCCCTAAAAGACAATATAAAATAAAATCTGAGTTTTTAATTTGAATTTCAAACAACTATTCCCCGATAAAGACTGTCGCAACCTACCCTTCGGTAGGAGGGCGATGCGAGACTCACGGGTGCGTCTTCCAAGGGAGGAAAATACGCGGAGTCACCACCAACATTTATTTGAGGAAAACGTTAGAAAAACCAAAAGTGGGTCTACAAACTTTAAGTATGAAAGGTCCGGGAGTTGTTTTTACGCACGGGGAAGGTATTAGCACCCCACGCGACCTTCATAAGGGACGACAACCTTAAATCAAATGTGCAAAATCATGACTTTTATTGTATTTGATTTTCCCTTTTTTACGTTTTTTATCTTTTGGGGTCGACAAAAGCGGGGGGTTTGCTCCTACGTATCCTCAATTATGATGAGGAACTCAAACCTACGTAGTTCTAAAAAGCAAGAAAGTTATGCAGTGTGTTGATTTTATACTTTTGAGCGGTCCATTTTAATCGATAAAAGCAAAGAGAACCGTTTAAGGCGTTGGACCTTAAAACGGTTTCAAATGACCTTTTCACGGACAAAGCTTGGTTTGTGAGTTGATTTTAGCCTTAGCTTCACTTGGTTATTTATCAACTCATTCAAAAGAACTTTCAAAGTAAAATGTCCGATTGGAGCATATTCACCCCTTTTTAATTAACCGAGGTTACAGTGCGAACGATCGGTTGAATTTTATTTTAACAGTGATTAAACGAGATTACAACACAAATGATCGGTTGAAATTCATTTTATCATTTATTAGGCGAGATAATGGCTTAAACAATCAGTCAAAGCTCGTTAAAAATGGAAGAAAAGGATACCGAAAGTAAACGAGATGGAACATTAAGGGTGCAAAGAATGAATTGAAAGCTTCGAGATTGAAAACTAACCGGTTGAAGCTCGACGAATGATGAAGAATGAACGAAGAATGGCAAAGAACGATGAAGAAACATTCACTGAATCGATCACAGAAACATCTTGGAAGCATTACGAAAGTGTCTCGGCTTGGATTTTTTCCTTCCTTCTTTTTCTCCTCACTAATTTTAAGTGATTTCCGAGCTATCAAGTTGCTGAACCCCTAAAACTCAGCCCCCTCATGCCATTTTATAAGAAAATGGGGGAGGTGGTTGTCGCCCAGCTCGCCCAGGCGAGCTGGGTTGCTTCCACCTGAAGCAATCCCTTTTTCTGGAATATTCCTTATGAGCCCAGGTGCTAGGTATACCCCCCAGTTTGATTAGTGCACCCCCATTTTTGTGTTTTTAGCTGATTTCTTTCCGAAACATCGTGAAACTTTACGGATTATGCGGCGACGAGTGTCAAGCATCTCAAAGCGGTCAATTATGGTCTGCATGCCGACAAACAATTGTCCCCCGACGAAATAAGGGTATGACAACGACAACAAAAACTTGTTAATGTTTTAATTACATTAGGATTTATGTTGTCCAAGTGTAATCGAATCCCAATTGTAGTACATGTTAACATAATTTTTCTACACACTTAGCCATTCTAATAAAGCAAGCTAACAATACGTGTTCTACTACTCTTCTGACCTTTAAAAAAACTTCAGTGTTGAATTTCCATGGAGTCTACTTGTAAGTTTTATAACCATCTTTGATAGGTAGTTGATGCTACTAGTGTTTTTGATAAACTAGGCATCTCATGATAGTCCAAGGTGAAACAATCCTTATATTGGGTAATCAACTCAAGAATTCTAGTATATATGTCTTTCTTAGGGTAACAAGCTACTTCTGTTGCACCTAAGAATCTAATGGTTTGGCATTCACCATAAAGAATGTTGTTGGGATGGTTTTGAGACCTATTGTAATCTCAATCACAAGTATCCACATAGTTCTAGTAGGACTTTTTGTGAAGATCATCGTCTGCATATTAGTCTTGAGCAGGTCCTCCTTTAGGGTGCTTGACTTGAAGTAATTATGGGATGGTGACCTTCTAGGAAGTTTATTGAAAAGCGTGAGTGAGGATAAACCATGCTGAAAAGTCTTATGTTAGTTTGTGGGGATAATCAATGATCCTGAAAGTAGCCTTGTGTTACAATAAAGTTGTTAATAGGCTTTAGTTGGACTTCGAAGTTCTTCCATATGACTTCAACTATCACATTGGGGTAGTAGCTGATGTGGTTACTGATCCATCTTCAATCCACACTAGGCCCAAAGTTCCTAGAATAATTGTGGAAGCAGCCTATCTTCCATTCGTTTTGATGACTATCTGTGTGCCTAATGACTCATGTTTCCACGTAACTAGTGTGTCCCCTAAAGGGAGGCTGATAACCAACATGGTATTGGGTTGCATCCCCTATCACATGACTTATTGTCCCTAGGATTTGGTTGACATAGGCAGGGACATAGACATTGGGATACATTTGTGGCAACCTAATTGGTCTAGTCACATTGGGTAGACACCTACCCTACGATGGGAGTGCGGGCGAAAATCCAAAGGAGTGTCTTCGAAAAAGGAAAATGCGCGGGAGTTCCCACCAACGTTTATTCAAGGAAAATGTTAGAAAAACCAAAAAGGGGTTGTCGATTTTGAAAATAAGGGTTTAGAAATTGTTTACGCATGGGGAAGGTATTAGCACCCCATGTACCCATCACAAGGGACAACAGTCTTTAATCAAGTGTGCAAAAAATGTATCTTCAATGTTGTTTATTTTCCATTTTATGTTTTTATTTTATTTTTTTGGGGTCGATAAGGGTGTTGCCCTTGCTCCTACGTATCCTTAGGTGCAATGAGGAATTCAGACCTACGTAGTTCTTTAAGTCTGAATGTTTGTGCGTTAAATTGATTTTTATGTTTTTGAAAGGTTCATTTTAATTGCAAACAAAAAGTCATTTAAGGTGTTGGACCTTGAAACGATTTTTTAAATTTTGAAAATAGGAGAGAATCTTTAAGGCATTGGACCTTGAAATGATCTTTTAAATTTGAAAAGTGGAGAGAATCGTTAAGGTGCTGGACCTTGAAACGATCTCAAGTGATATTTGATACAAAGAAGTTAGTTATGAGTTGGTTTTATTTTGGGTTTGTTTATTAACCTTCAATCGTTTCTTAAAGATAACTTGTGGCACTAATGATCAGTTAAAACCTACTTTACAAAAGAAAGGTGATTACCGATGATAAAAGAAGGAGATAAAGATGCACAAAACAACAAAGAGGACCCCTAAGGGTGCATAGATCATGTTCAAATCCTTAAAAACAAATGCTAATCGAATGACGAACGAAGAACACAGAGTGAAGAACGATGTAGAGGTTGATCACAATCAGCTTCTTTTTCTCTTATTTCTCTCAATTTTCTCCACTTCTGAACCTTAGAAACCTTTACTTGTTAGATCAAGTGGCCACGGAATAATTAAGAAGGGGGGGGGGTTGAATTAATTATTAATGAAACTTTACTAATAAAAAATCTATCCTTCTTAATGTTACCAAAAGTAAAAGCAATAATTAAAGTGCACAGTGGAAATTAAAGAGTGTAGGGAAGAAGACAAACACAAGAGTTTTATACTGGTTCGGCAACAACCCGTGCCTACATCCAGTCCCCAACTGACCTGCGGTCCTTGAGATTTCTTTTCAACCTTGTAAAGTCCTTTACAAGGAAAGATCCACAAGGGATGTACCTTCCCTTGTTCTCTTTGAACAACCTAGTGGATGTACCCTCCACTTGAACTGATCCACAAGAGATGTACCCTCTCTTGTTCTTAGTCACAACAACCCATGTAGATGTACCTTCTACTTGTACCACAAAGGATGCACCCTCCAATGTGTTAAGACAAAGTTCTTAGGCGGTTAGTCCTTCAAAACTTTGTGAAAGGGGAAACAAAAAAATTCTCAGGCGGTTAGTCCTTTGAAATCTTTTGTTTATGGGAAAGGGAAGAATCAAAAGAATTCTCAAACTGTGTCATTTTGAATTCTTTGACAAGGGAGAAGGGAGACACAAAAGAATTCAGGTGGTTAGTCCTTCGTTCTTTTGGAAAAGGGAGAAGAGAGACACAAAAAAAATTCAGGCGGTTAGTCCTTGGCAAATTCTTTTTGGCAAAGGGAGAAGGGAATGAAAAGGATGAATAGCACACTTTTGTTTTCAAGGTTTAGAAAACTAGAAAACTTTAGAAAGCTTTTGGCAAAGGAAGAAGAAGAAGAAGATGTTCAAAGAGATTCAAAGATTGTAAAGGATTGTAATAATTGTTATGAATAATTTCTTAAAATACAAGTCAAGGTCTTGCTTTTATAGACTCTTCATGTCTGGTCAAGAAAACCATTAGAAGAGTTATAACCTTTAGAAAAACTTGAAAACCATTGGAAGAGTTACATCTTTTGATTTTTATTCAAAACTTATCACTGGTAATCGATTACCAAATCATGTAATCGATTACACAAAACATTTTTGTCAAAGGATGTGACTCTTCACAATTGAATTTGAATTTCAACGTTTAAACACACTGGTAATCGATTACCAAAATCTTGTAATTGATTACACCATTTTGAAATTAATTGGAACGTTGTAAATTCAGTTTGAAAGCATGTGAAAACAAACTTTGCTACTGGTAATCGATTACCCGAGAGTAAAAACTCTTTGGTAAAAGCTTTTGTGAAAACTTGATGTGCTACTCAATATTTTGAAAAACTTTTTAGTACTTATCTTGATTGAGTCTTTTCTTGATTCTTGAATCTTGAGTCTTGAATCTTGGTTCTTGAATCTTGAGTCTTGAATCTTGGTTCTTGAAACTTGAAACTTGAAACTTGATTCTTGATTCTTGAATTGTTCTTGACTCAATCTTGAAGTCATTCTCGTGGGCTTTTTGTCATCATCTTTGTTATCATCAAAACACCTTGAATCAATCTTGATTCATCATCATGAATCAATCTTGATTTATGACTCAATCTTGATTCAATCATGAAGCTTGCTTTTACATTACTCAGCCTCCCTCACGCCTATTTATAGCAAAAAATGGCCTTTGGAACAATGGCAACTTGCCCTGGCGAGCTAATGCTTCATCATGAAGTAAGTTGGCTCGCTCGTGCGAGCTAGTTCCTTCGCCCCTAAGCAATTTAGGGGCCCAAGTGAGCCAGAGGTTAGCTTGGGTGAGCCAGAGGCTAGCCTGGGTGAGCCAAGGTCCAAAAAACTCCCTGAAATGACCCTTTTGTCCCTTCCTTTTGGTATCTTTCGCACTCTTGATCAAAACATTGAATGATCAACTATTTCACACTGTAACTGACATTCAACACCGTAAGTCGACTAGCAAGGATCAAAAGATCAACAAACGATATTCCCCGAACAAAATTAGGGTATGACAGGTGTTAGTCGTCTTTTACGACTAACTTTTGTATAGAAAAGTTTTCCAAAATGATATAAATCTCCCAATTTATAGTTATTTTTGGTAGGATTGTAAATATTTTTAGTTTAGTTTTCATATGTGCTCAGTAGAAGCCTTCCTTATGAATTTAATGTAAATTTCGCCTTAATTTCAGGTAAACAACAGAAAATTATGAAGGTGCAAAAGTTGTTGTCTCGCTAAGCCTGAACCATGCGCTTAGCGAGACCAAACCGCTAAGCGAGACAACAATGGCTTAGCAATTGAGGATAAGCCTGAAGAGAGTTCGTCCACGCCAGCACGCGCACAATGCGTATGCAGCTCGCTAAGCGAGACAATTGTCTCTTCTGCGCTAAGCGCGAGATTGGCGATAAGCAAAATCACACTTACTGGCGCTTAGCGCGAGAATGGCGCTAAGCGCGCCTTCGCGGGAAAAAAACCTTTTTTTTAAGCCTAACTTGCAGAGAATGTGAGAGAGGTTGTTAGTCATCTTATATGACAATTTTTTTATAGAAAACATCTTCCCAAACTTGTATAGTTTCCCCAATTTATAGTTATTTTGTAGGGATTGGTAAATAAATCTTGTTTTCTTGTTATAGCTATCTCTAGAATACTTTCCATTGGATTTAATGATGAAATCTGTTCAATTTCAGGTTAAAAGAGGCTAAATCTTGAAGTGCTAAAAGTGGTAGTTGCGCTCAGCTCACCATTTGGGCTCAGCACACATCCATCGTTAAGCGCAACTTTAGCGCAACAGAAGAATCTGGCAGAGCATCAATATCAAGGCCGCGCACTAAGCGTGAGATCAGTGTGCTAAGCGCAACAGTTGTCTTCAGTCAGGCTCTGCGCATGACTGGTGCTAAGCTCAAATCCACTTACTCGCGCTAAGTGCAAGGGTGGCGCTAAGCACAGTGTCCCAGATTCAGAGCCTATTTATAGCCTGTCTTGTGCAGAATTAGGGGAGACAAATGATTGGTAGAGAATTCCAGAGCACACCACAGTGCCTATTTTGAGAATAGAGCTCTGGAGGTAGCAAGAGGAGCAGCTTTTGCAGAGAGACCTAGGTTCTGTAACTAGATAGAGATTAGTGAGTTGTAGAGTGATTGTGAGATGCTGAGTAGAGGAGGAGGGATCCCCCTTCTTGTGTAAAGAGCAGTTATTCTCTACTCTTAATCTCACTTGTGTTAGGGTTTTTCTGTATGGCTGGCTAAACACTCTTGTTGGGGATTTCTAAGGAACAACTGATGTAATTCCTTTAATATCTAATTGATTGTGTTTATTGTGTTCAATGCTTCTTTCAGTGCTTAAATTTTGTATGCTCTTGGTCTGATCACCCATTTGTGTGCATGGTTAGGTGACTTTAGCATTGGGAAATGTATTGTTGCCTTAGAACTTGATAGAAGCAGGATTGAAACTTAGTCCAACAAGAGGGATCTGAGGATTAAGTTTTAGTTTTCCTAATATGTTGTGATGATAATGTTGTTTAGTCTAAGTCTAGTCCAACAAGAGGGATCTGAAGATGAAGCTTAGGTTAAATTAGTCTAAACTTTCGTAAGCTGATTAAGCTGAGCCTAGTCCAACAAGAGGGATCTAAGGACGAAGTTTAGTTTAAATTAGTCTAAACCTACAAGGGCTGCTTAAGTTGAGCCTAGTCCAACAAGAGGGATCTAAGGACAAAGCTTAAGTTAAGCTAGCCTAATTAGGGATCATGGTTTAGTACTTTAGGCTACAACATAGAACACAAAAGCATGATTGATTAGAGTAATATCCTTATATGCATCAGCTTGTTTGTTAGAAGGACCCAACACTTTTACCTTTTGCTCTCAATCTTACTTAATTGCATTTTTACTGTTTTTAGCCTAGACTTAGTTTAATTTTGCTCTAAATCATCAATTATCAATGTTTCTTTCAACAATGCCTTATTTCTGAATTTAACCCTATCTAATACTAGTTCCCTCAGTTCGATACTCAGATTCATCCGTTTTAATTTTAAATACTTAACGATCTGGTGCACTTTCCGGCTAATCAGATTTCCCTTGAACATATTTGTATAAAGAAAAATTGAACCAAAAAGTAATTGCAGGGGAAATCTTATGGCGCCGTTGCTGGGGATCTAGATTCATTAGAAGAGTTTAGTTCAGTTTTATGGCATTGCTTTTTATCATTTTCTGTTTGATTCATTGATTCTTTTGTGTATACTTTTGTTACTGTAATTTCATTGTTCTTTTGAACTGGATAATTGTTGTTTTGTTTTCTTGTATGCAAAGAAGATCCACTGCAGGTGATTTGATCCCCATTGATTTAGAGATTAACGTCACTTGTAGAAGGCATAATTAAGAGAGAATTGGAAATTTTTTGCAGGATTTAGAAGCAATAGCAAATCCAAAAGAAGAACCTCGATCTTTCGAGGCATCTTCTAGTTTTCCTATTGTAGGGCATTCTCATATAGAACCTGTTGAAGATCCAATCATGGCTGAAGAGCCAAGAAGAGTAACCCTGGAGGATTATTCAAGTTCTACTGTGCCACAATTTTTCACCAGTATTGCACAGCAAAAAGTTCAAGCTCAGACAATTACTTATCCTCCCTCTTTGATATAACTGATTCAAAACAATCTCTTTCATGGTCTACCCAATGAAGACCCTTATCAGGCTGGCGGGTGTGCCTGCGGATGCAATCAGGTTGAGTTTGCTCTCATTTTCTTTAGCTGGAGAAGCTAAGAGATGGCTTCATTCTTTTAAAGGAAATAGTCTGAAGTCATGGGATGAAGTAGTGGAAAAGTTATTAAAGAAGTACTTCCCTAAATCGAAGACTGCAAAAGGCAAAGCTGCCATCTCTTCCTTCCATCAGGTTCCAGATGAATTGTTGAGTAAGGCACTTGAGAGATTCAGAGGTTTATTGCAGAAGACGCCCACTCACGGTTTTTCAAAACCAATACAGCTCAAAATATTCATAGATGGATTGCGACCATAATCTAAGTAGCTCTTGGATGCTTCAGCTGGGGGTAAGATCAAAATGAAGACCCCCGAGGAAGCAATGAACTTAATTGAAAGCATGGCTGCTAGTGACATTGCCATTCTGAGAGACCGAGCCCACATTCCTACTAAGAAGAGCTTATTGGAGCTAACCTCACAGGACGCTCTGTTGGCACAAAACAACTTGCTATCTAAGCAACTAGAGGCATTAACAGAAACTCTCAGTAAGTTGCCAACTCAGCTTCATTCTGCATAAACTTTACATTCTTCTATTTTGCAGGTTGCAGGATGTACAATTTGTGGTAGAGCTCATGAATCTGGATGTTGTATCCCAAATGAAGAGAAAATTTTACATGAAGTTAATTATATATGGGGAATCAGCCCAAAGGCAATTTCAATACAAGTGTATTTCCAGGATTTCAGAACAACCAACATTATCAACAGCAGAGACAGTGGCAAAATCACCCTGGTAACCAATTCAACAGAGACCAGGGTGGTTCATCTACAAGGCCACAACAGCAGATGCCAAGTCTCTATGACCGAACCACGAAGCTGGAAGAGACTCTATGATGGAAGCTTGCTTGTGGAGCTTCTATGGAGGCTGGATCTTTGAGCTTCAATGAGGTTCTTCAATGGTGATTTTCCACCATGGAGATGCAGCGAAAGGCAAAGGAGAAGAGGAGAGGGGAGACACCATCCACTAGGGAATAAGCCATGGAAGAAGGAGCTTCACCACCAAGAATGTGCCTTGGATAAGAAGCTTGAAGAGGATGATGCTTTAATGGAGGAAAAGAAAGAGAGAAGGGGGGAGCACGAAATTGAAGGAATAAAAGAGGGAGAGAAGTGGAACTTGGAAGTGTGTCTTATAAGACTTTCATTCATCAAAGTTACAACAAGTGTTACACATGCTTCTATTTATAGACTAGGTAGCTTCCTTGAGAAGCTTTCTTGAGAAAACTTCCTTGAGAAGCTTCTTTGAGAAAACTTCCTTGAGAAGCTAGAGCTTAACTACATACACCCCTCTAATAACTAAGCTCACCTCCTTGAGAAGCTTTCTTGAGAAGATTCCTAAAGAAGCTAGAGCTTAGCTACACACACCTCTCTAATAGCTAAGCTCACCTCCTTGAGATGAGAAGCTAGAGCTTAGCTACACACCCCCTATAATAGCTAAGCTCACCCTATTCCAAAAATACATGAAAATACAAAAAAAAGTCCCTACAACAAAGACTACTCAAAATGCCCTGAAATACAAGGCTAATCCAATTGGGGGGTAGGATTGCATCACTTTAGCAGCGCTAGCCTAATCCTCTTGGAGTCTTCTATCCAATACCCTTGGGGGGTAGGATTGCATCACTTTAGCTCAATTCATGCAAGTGTCAATGTCTAACCAAAAGAGCATGGAGTCTGCAATTAAGAATCTGGAAGTTCAGGTGGGCCAGCTTGCAAAGCAGTTAGTTGAAAGACCATCCAGCAACTTTACAACAAACACGAAGAAAAATCCTAAGGAAGAGTGTAAAGCTGAGATGACTAAAAGTAGAATGGCGATTCAAGCCGAGGAAAGTAGAGTTGATCAGAAGGTGGAAGGATTTAAACATTGGCTGGCTGATGAACTGGCACTGGAACCAATTGATGATTTAGTTGAACTTGAAGAAATTGTTGAGGAAGCAGAAGGTGATGAAGAAGAAGAGACAACAATATGAGACTGTCATGAGAGATTAAAGAAGAAGGAAGAAAAAGAAAAAGAAATAAAAGAAGAAGAAGAAAAAGAAAAAGAAATAAAAGAAGAAGAAGAAAAAGAAAAAGAAAAAAAGTTAAAAAATGAGAAACAAAAATAGAAGGTTGTTGACATTGAGAAGAAGAAGGGCAAAGAAAACGTTGCAGATGGGCATAGAAGATCAGAATATCATATTTGATTTGTTCCAAGAGGACAAAGATCCACCTAGCCAAAATGTCTGTCTGAAAGTGCATGTGATGGAGGAAAGGAGACCTGAGATGAAGGTCCTTGAAGTAAGAACCTTGTTAGATCCTGGATAATAGGATGATGTGTCAAGCCAGTGATGTTAAAAGAGCGCTTATTAGGAGGCAACCCAACTTTTCTTTCCCTTTTCTCTTTTTCATTTTTATCTCTTGCATGTAGTTAGGATACCTTGCTTATGATTGTGATTAATTTCAACTTGTTTAGTAATGAACAAGGGGTTTTAAGCTTGTGTGAAGAGATAGATAGAAAAAGACTTAGAAATTTTTTTGCAATTGTCTATCCGCTAAACGTAGACATTGCGCTAAGCCCGAGCTTACTCGCGCTAAGCGCACAGACCCCTGATTGGTTGGCTGAATAGTTCAGCTAAGCGCATATCACTACACTAAGCCCAACATCTTCACTGTAATTGAACCTTAATCAGTGGGCTTAGCATGGATGATGCGCTAAGCGCCACTTCTCCTCTGGAAAATTTCATTGTTGGAGTGCTAAGCGCGCTGTCCTGCACTAAGCCCCAGATCCATTCTAGAATTTGAGCTTTCAACATGGACTTAGCAGGGCAGGATGCGCTAAGTGCCAATCTCTTACTATATTTGAATTATTGGAAGTGTTCTTAGCGTGCCTATTGCGCTAAGCCTGAACTATTCTTTGTAAGTTGAAGCTTGATTGTGCGCTAAGCCTCACATCATAGGCTAAGCGCATTTTGCAGAAAACTTTGCATTGCAGAAAGCGCTAAGCGCAGCCTACTGCGCTAAGCCCCAGATGCTCACTGGAATTTGAAACTTCAAGTTGGGCTTAGTGCAAGTTTAGGCTAAGCGCTTGGGATTTTAAACTCAAACGCCACGTGGGCATGCTAAGTGCAGCCATGCACTAAGCGCGCCATACAAATTTTAGTTTTTAAAAACCAAAGGCTGAGGCACTTGGGTGTTACCTAAAAATCATTTACCTCTGCCTTTGCTAACCCTGAGCATTTGTGCATTTCTACTGTGTGTTTAAACTAACTACCTGCTCTGTTCTTGCTTCATTCTGCATTACAATCACAGTCCAAGTAAGTGAGTACATTTTAAATTTCTTTTTCATCCTTCAAACCATAGGATAGATGATTTCTTGCTTTCTTAGTTAGTAATGTTGTTAAGTTAGAGATTTTATTTTTAGGGTTAGACATTCCAAGATTTGAGGTAACTTAGAAGCCCATTAGGGGCAATGTGGCTGAAAGGGGTGAAAACCCCTGTGCTTCTGTTTGGAAATCGCGATGAACGCGCTAAGTGCGCCTGCTGCGCTTAGCCTGTTCATCACAACTGTTAAAATTTTGGATTTCCAGATGATCGCGCTAAGCGGACCATGTCACGCTAAGCGCGTTCATCCCTGCTGATGAACGAAAATTATGAACCCATTAAGCGCGTCTGGGCACTAAGCGGGCTTAGTGTTTAGACATTAAGATTTTTTGAAATTTTTGTTCAGCACTAAGCCTAACCTGTCAGGCTAAGCGCCACTATGCTTTTGTTAGTCAGTCCTTTGAATAAGGCTAAGTGCAGCTGCTGTGCTAAGCCTTTGTTCTGTGTCGTGGAGATTGAGCTAAGCGCGCCTTGCTGCGGTAAGCTTAACTCTCTCACTGTTTTTGAGTTTTTGTAGTTAAGCTAAGCGCACCCTGTGCGCTAAGCCTGAGTGTCATTTTGGTGAGGCTGAGCTAAGCGCGCCATGCTGCACTAAGCTCAAGTCCTCTTCTGTTTCAAAAATTGTAGACTTAGGCTAAGCCCAGCATGCTGCGCTAAGCCTAATCTGTAGAAAAGTATTTTCTGTGTCTTTAGGCTAAGAGCAAGTCTGCTACACCTAGCCAATGAGTAAAATTTTATAAGGCGTGCTAAGCCCAGCCCTCTGCACTAAGCGTCCAGTCAAAATTTTAGTTTTATTTTTCTATTTTTGTCGAAACTAACCTGTGCTAATCTCTTGTGTTTGATCTTATATTTTGCAGATGGCATCTAAGAAAAGAAAGTCCCCTGCCTCTTCATCCTCTCAGATCAGATTTGACAGATCAGGATTCCATTCTCAGGAAGCTTGGGACAAATATAACGATAATGTAGTGCCAAGGAAACTACTACTAGAGAGAAATGTAGTAGTATACTTCATTGAGTTTGATGAGCTCAAGGAGGAACTCGAGAGAAGGAAATGGGATGAGGAGCTGACTAGTTTTGCTAAAGGCAACATCGATGTTGCCATAGAAAAAGAATTCTATGCAAACCTCTACGACCTGGAAGACAAGTCACCTAAGCAGGTGAGGTCCAGAGGTCATCTGATTAAATTTGATGAAGATACTTTGAATACCATTTTGAAGACCCCAGTGATTGTGGAAAAGGGGGAGAATCTCTATGCTTATTCCAGGTTTGCACTCCTGAAGCCTGATCCTCAGGAGTTGGCTGCTAGGCTCTATATCCCAGGGAGAGGATTCGGGCTAAACGCTGATGGTCAGCCTTTGAAGATATTAAGGAAGAACATGACCACTTTAGCTCAGACATGGAGTCTTCTTTCCTTCTCTAACTTGATTCCTACCTCCTACACATCTGATGTCACATTAGACAGGGCCAAGTTAATCTATGGCATCATCATGAAGATGGATATGAATGTGGGGTACCTCATCTCCCACCAGATCTCTATTACTGCACAACACGATTCCTCCAGACTTGGATTCCCAACCTTGATCATAGCTCTGTGCAAGGCTAGAGGAGTCCAATCAGATTCTAGATCCCTGGAGAGCCTGAGCCCCGCCACTAACTTGGCATACATTAAAAAGAACTGTTGGAATCTGGATGATCCAATAGTCACATTTAAAGGGCCTAAGAAGACCAGGGGCAAGAGATCGAGGTCCCTACGACTTTTGCAGCACCAAAGACAGTTGCACCTTCTTCATCCACAGCTCCAACACCTCCCAGTTTGACTCCTGCACCTTCTTCTTATGCTCCATCTACTCAGATACCACTTCCAACTCGTTTATCTTTTGGACCCTCAGATTTTTTGTTTACTCCAGAGATGTTTCATTCTATGCTCCAGAGCTTACACAGGGGGCAGATCATTATCATGCAGAGTCTCCAGAGCTCAGGCCTGCCATCTATTATGAGCACTGATGAATTCCTGATGCAGGTGGCCTGGCCAGGAGCCCAGCCTTCTCCTTTTG